>NC_135821.1:81100968-81346289 GCF_964213995.1 Mustelus asterias
GGAAGTGTCAATTAGAAAGGGGCACAGGTTCAAGGTGAGAGGGACACATTTGCAACATTTAAGAGGCATCTGGATGGGTACATGAATAGAGAGGGAATAGAGGGATACGGACCGAGTCCAGTTCACCTGATAGAAGTCTACAAGATTATGAGGTGTATGGACAGAGTGGATAGTCAGAAGCTTTTTCCCAGAGTGGAAGAGTCAATTACTAGGGGGCATAGGTTTAAGGTACGAGGGGCAAGGTTTAAAGGAGATGTCCGAGGCAGATTTTTCACACAGAGGGTGGTGGGTGCCTGGAACTCGTTGCCGGGGGAGGTAGTGGAAGCGGATACGGTAGTGGCTTTTAAGGGGTGTCTTGACAAATACATGAATAGGATGGGAATAGAGGGATATGGTCCCCAGAAGGATAGGGGGTTTTAGTTCAGTCAGGCAGCATGGTCGGTGCAGCTTGGAGGGCCGAAGGGCCTGTTTCTGTGCTGTACGTTTCTTTGTTCTTTGTTCTTTGAGTCAGGACAGAACAACTGTACTTTTCTTTGTTCTTGGTTCTCTTTGTGCTTTAATGCCAAAATCCAAAACAAATTGGGGTCCAGACTAACTTCATAAATACCTTGAAATTTCTGATCTGGTCCCTAACAAAAGATACATGGGGGCGGTCGGCATGAGAGGGCAAGGTGGTATTGGAAGATGGAGGCGGCATGGGAGATATAAGGAGGCATGTGAGGAAGGGGGATTAGGCTGAAGATGCAGAAGGACAATGTGATTGATTTGATTTGATTTATTATTGTTACATGTATTAACATACAGTGAGAAGTATTGTTTCTTGCGCGCTATTACAGACAAAGCATACCGTTCATAGAGAAGGAAAGGAGAGAGTGCAGAATGTAGTGTTACAGTCACAGCTAGGGTGTAGAGAAAGATCAACTTAATGCAAGGTAGGTCCATTCAAAGGTCTGATGGTAGCAGGGAAAAAGCTGTTTTTGAGTCAGTTGGTACGGGACCTCAGACTTGAAGATGGAAGAGAAAATGTCTGGGATGCATGGGTCCTTAGTTATGCTGGCTGCTTTGCCAAGGCAACAGGAAGTATAGACAGAGTCAATGGATGGGAGGTTGGTTTGCGTGATGGACTAGGCTACATTCACGACCCTTTGTAGTTTCTTGCGTTCTTGGGCAGAGCAGGAGCCATACCAAGCTCTGATACAACCAGAAAGAATGCTTTCCATGGTGCATCTGTAAAAGTTAGTGAGAGTCATAGCAGACATGCCAAATTTCCTCAGACATCTGAGAAAGTAGAGGCATTGGTGGGCTTTCTTAACTATAGCATCAGCCTGGAGAGACCAGGACAGGTTTTAGTGAGCTAGACACCTAAAAACTTGAAGCGCACGACCCTTTCTACTTCATCCGTGTTGATGTAGACAGGAGCATGTTCTCCTTTACACTTCCTGAAGTCGATGACAATCTGCTTCGTTTTGTTGACATTGAGGGAGAGATTATTGTTGTCGCTGTGGTGGACCTCAGTTGTGCCTTTGTCCTATATGGACCACCGTTGTGTGTGTTTGTCATACCTGGACACATCCCCTTCCAGTTTGGTTCCTCCCCTCAGCACCTAGTATAAAGGTGGCTGTCTCCTCCCCCTTGTTCAGTCCAGGTCGGTTAATTGTTGGGATCTGCTCCTGATTCTGTTGTGAATAAAAGCCTACACTTATATTGGCATATCGGTAGTCTTTTGCCTTATTGATAGCGCATCAGTCGCACCAGTTCATTAGATTCTCTATCTCATTCCTGTACTTTGTCCCATCATTGTTTGAGATCCGTTCCACTACGTTTGTGTCATCAGCAAACTTGAAAATCAAGTTGGAGGGGAATTTGGCCACACAGTCATAGGTGCATAAGGAGTATATTAGGAGGCTGAGGACACAGCCTTGTGGGGCACTGGTGTTGAGGATGATCGTGGAGGAGGTGTTGTTGCCTATCCTTACTGATTGTGGTCTGTGAGGAATTCAGGATCCATTTGCAGAGGGAGGAGCTAAGCCCCAGGCCACACAGTGTGCTGATGAGTTTCGTAGGAATAATGGTGTTGAAGGCTGAGCTGTGGTTGATAAATAAGAGTCTGATATAGATGTCTTTGTTATCTAGGTGTTGCAGGGTTGAGTGGGTAGCTAAGCCGATGTCCCTGAGGAATGAGGTGAGCTTTCTATCCAGCCCACCTTGTCATCGGCATTGCTCTGACACTGCCTCTGGTCTGTGTACGGAGGCAGCAGACCTGTGTGCCTATCGAAAGCCTTCCGAAAATCCAAATCCACCACCTCCACTGGTTCCCCCTTATCTATTCTGCTCGTTACATCCTCAAAAACTCCAAGAGGTTTGTCAAAACCACTTCCCATTCATAAATCCATGTTGACTCTGCCCAATCTCACCATTCTTTTCTAAATGCCCCGTATCACATCGGGGAAATTATAATGGGGAACAAAGAAATAGCACAAGAATTGAACGCGTGATTTGGTTCTGTCTGCACAAAAGAGGGTAAATAACACTCCAGAAATGTTAATGAACCAATGGTCTAGTGAGAGGGTGGAATTGAAGAAATTCAGTATTCGTAAGAAAATGGTGCTGGGGAAATTATTGGAGTTAAAGGCTAAATAAGCCCCAGGGCCTGATAATCTACCTCCCAGAGTATTGAAGTGGCCCTGGAAATATTGGGTGCTTTGGTGGTCATCTTCCAAAATTCTATAGACTCTGGAACAGTTCCTACAGATTGGAAGGCAGCGGATGTAACCCCACTACTTAAAAAAGAGCGGGAGAAAGTGGGAGAATTATTGACCGTTTAGCCTGCGGTCAGTGCTGGGGAAAATGCTTGAGTCTATTATAAAAGATGTGATAACAGAACATTTGTAAAGCACAAACGGGATTGGACAAAGCCAGCTTGGCTTTATGAAAGAAAAATCATACTTAACAAATCTACTGGGTACCTGGTGCGAACCTGCATGGTCAGTTTCTTCTAGTCACAGACCAGCTGCACAATGATTGAGTGGTAGTTTCTGGTTTATGTAATGCAGTGCCTGTTACCAGGGAGCTTTTATAGCCATAAGAGGACAGTCGATGGCACCCTATACCTTTGGGAATCTAGAAATCCCAGCGCTGATCTCTATCAATGTTGACGTAATTGTGAACTTTGGCAAAATGGGCGCCTGTGACCTCATGAAAGTATTCCTGCATGGGCGTGGGAGAGATCCCACAGAGGTCCCCAGTGGAACCTTGGAAGGTCAGTGCATCCACCAGTAATGGCGGCCCTCCCATCCTCCGTGGCACTAATTCTTGGAAAATGTGGAAATATTGAGTTAGCAGATCACTGGACATGCGGGGGAATCAGCGACACTGTCTCTCACTCATCTGCAGGTTATGCTTGTGTGGACTGTGCACCCTGGATCTTGCAAATGACATCAATGTGAGCCTGATCCTCTGTGGTTGGAGGAGGTCCTGTTGGCCCTTAGTCTTGAGGGATTTGCTCCTCCCTTTGGCGAGCTAGGCACATCGGTTGCAATCTTCTCTTTCTTCTCACCTGCCTGAAGTGAATGCAGGTGATGATCAGTCCAACCTCCATCTTCCTGATGGTGTCAGTGAGAAACAGACAAGAATCAGCATTAGAATCCAAAGGTCTTCTTTCTGTCAATGACTCATCGGTGATTGCGGGTTCAAGGGTTTTGTTCCCATGTCGGAAATACTAGCCCTGAAATAGAAACATTGACACATAGAAGATAGGAGCAGGAGGAGGCCATTTGGCCCTTCGAGCCTGCTCCACCATTCATTACGATCATGGCTGATCATCCAACTCAATAGCCTAATCCTGCTTTTTCCCCATAACCTTTGATCCCATTCACCCCAAGTGATATATCCAGCCGTCTCTTGAATACATTCAATGTTTTGGCATCAACTACATCCTGTGGTAATAGCAAGATGCTGAAAATCTGAAATAAAAACAGAAAATGCTGGAAAACCTCAGCAGGTCTGGCAGCATCTGTGGAGAGAAAAAACAGCAAATGTTTCAAGTCTGTATAACTCAGAGCTGAAGAACCGCTCTTCACTTCCGAAGAAGAGTCGGACAGACTCAAAATGTTAACTCTGTTTCTCTCTCCACAGAAGCTGCCAGACAGTTTTCATTGGTCTTCACTATAGAGAATACCAGAAACATCCCAGAAATCTCTGTAATCAGGAAATGGAAGGGAGGGAGGAACTCAGGAAAATTCCAATCACCAGGGAAATGGGACTGAGTAAATTGATGGAGCTACGGCTGACAAATCCCAGAGTCCAGATCGATTTCACCCTAGAGTCTGAAAAGAAGTGACTTGTGAGATCGTTGATGCGTTGGTTTTAATTTTCCAAGATTCCCGAGATTCAGGAATGTTCCATTCGATTGGAGAACAGCGAATGTAACTCCATTATTCAAAAAGGGAAGGAACCAGAAAGCAGGAAACGACAGGCCAGTTAGTCTAGCATCTGTCAGAGGGAAAAGTTAGAAGCTCATTTTAAAGATGCTATTGCAAGGCACTTAGATAAATTCAAGGCAATCAGGCAGAGTCAACATGATTTAGTGAAAGAGAAATCGGCTGGAATTCTCTGATGTGGGGGTAACATATTGGAATGGACAGAAGATTGATTAGCCAACAGGAAATAGGGATTAGGCATAACTGGGCATTGGAAGCAGTTCAGAGAAGATTTACAAGATTAATATAAAAGCAAAATACTCTTGATAAGAGTTGGTAAATTGAGCTTGGATGCGGGAAAGAGACATGTGGGGGGTGGGGAGTTCCTGCCTGGGGCTGTAGGTCATGCAGGGTGGAGCTGTTTTCGTGGTAGGGGATAGTTGGAAGGATTTGGGGGGAGACTCCGTGGGGGGGGTGGGTGGGGGGGGGGGGGTGGGGGGGGGGGGTAGTTGAATGGGTGGGGGAGTACAATGAGTGGGAATGGTCAGGGTTGGGGGGAATCTCCTAGCGGTTCAGGGGAGTGGGTGGGAGTCACATGAGGGCTGCGGTGTTTAGTGTGGTGGGCCTGTATAATAACGAGACAGAAGTTAGAAGAGGTTTTAAATCGGGGCTACTGTTGCTGTAAGACAGTTGAAACCATCTGAAGTTTACGATTTAAATTGCAAACCTTACCTGGGAATTTCTGTGGGGGACTCAGCACACCCTCAGTGTACCTCTCACTAATATGATGCCCTGGAAATCGGAAGTTATTAGCCAATCATTCAGCTATTTATTCAGTCAAATATTCAATCTGAAACTTTGCACAGAAACTATTTTGAGTTCTGATCTAATGAAAGTGCCAAGGATGTGAAGTATCAGTTAGCAGCTGGCAATGTCAACTAATCTGTCTCTGAGGCCAACCTTATTCCCTATTGGCTGTTCTGAGGAACAGTCAATACTTATTTTTATATTTGCTCAGTCCTACACAAAGTGCGAATGTGGCTCAGACAAGATGGTAAGATCTGGATTTTATCCTGTTCTATAAATGTGTAATAACGTGGGATTAAATTCAATTTAAAGTTTAAATTCATCCCTTCTCTTATTTACAGCGAACGACTTTGCGTTATTTTAATAATGAAAGAGTTGACTAAGAATGGTAAATAGCAAAGCAAGCTGCCAGAGTTCGAAACGACTACCTCCCCTTGTACTGTCTATAAGTGTAGCAAGCCTGCCAGATTTCAGCAAATTCACCAAACTGCAGCACGCTTGCAGGATGGCAGCACTTTTACCGCAGTCCCCAAATCAGAACAAATCTACATTTGAGATTTTGTATTTCTTTTTGTCATATTTAAACAGTATTTGCTTTTGTTAAAAAACTGGAGCTGGATATGTGAGAAATTGAAAAACTTATTCAGTGATAAAGTACTGAATGGTAGTCAGTAAAAAGGCTAAATTTGATGAAATGAGAAGGGATCTGGGAAGTGTGGATTGGCAAAGGCTGTTCCCTGGTAAGGATGTAAATGGAAAGTGGGAGGCCTTCAAAGGAGAAATTTTGAGAGTGCAGAGTTTGCATGTTCCTGTCAGGAGTAAAGGCAAAGTAAATAGGAATAAGGAACCTTGGTTCTCGAGGGAAATTGTAACACTGATTAAGAGGAAGAGAGAGTTGTATGAAATGTACAGGCAACAAGGAGCAGATCAGTTGCTCGAGGAGTATAAAAAGTGCAAGAAGCTACTTAAGAGGGAAATCAGGAGGGCTAAAAGAAGACATGAGGTTGCTTTGGCAGACAGAGTGAAGGAAAATCCAAAGAGTTTCCATAGGTACGTTAGGAGCAAAAGGATAGTGAGGGATAAAATTGGTCCTCTTGAAGACCAGAGTGGTAGACTGTGTATGGAACCAAAAGAGATGGGGGAGATACTAAATGGTTTTTTTGCATCCGTATTTACTGAGGAAACGGGCATGGAGTCTACGGAAATAGGGCAAACAGGAAGGGAGGTCATGGAGCCTTTACAGATTAAAGGGGATGAGGTGGCTCGCTGTCTTGAGGCAAATCAGAGTGGATAAATCCCCAGGACCGGACAGGGTATTCCCACGGACCTTGAGGGAAGCTAGTGTTGAACTTGCAGGGGTCCTGGCAGACATATTTAAAATGTCAGTATTCACGGGGGAGATGCCAGATGACTGGAGGGTGGCTCATGTTGTTCCATTGTTTAAAAAAGGTTTCAAAAGAAATCCGGGAAATTATAGGCCAGTAAGTTTGACGTCGGTGGTGGGCAAGTTATTGGAAGGTGTGATAAGGGATAGGATCTACAAATATTTGGATAGACAGGGGCTTATTAGGGAGAGTCAACATGGCTTTGTGCGTGGTAGGTCATGGTTGACCAATCTATTAGAGTTTTTTGAGGAGGTTACCAGGAAAGTGGATGAAGGGAAGGCGTTGGATGTTGTCTACCTGGATTTCAGCAAGGCCTTTGACAAGGTCCCTCATGGGATGTTAGTTAGGAAGGTTCAGTCGCTGGGTATACATGGGGAGGTAGTAAATTGGATTAGACACTGGCTCAATGGAAGAAGCCAGAGAGTGGTAGTGGAGGATTGCTTCTCTGAGTGGAGGCCTGTGACTAGTGGTGTACCGCAGGGATCAGTGCTGGGTCCATTGTTGTTTGTCATCTATATCAATGATCTGGATGATAATGTGGTAAATTGGATCAGCAAGTTTGCTGATGATACAAAGATTGGAGGTATAGTGGACAGTGAGGAAGGTTTTCAAAGCTTGCAGACGGATTTGGACCAACTAGAAAAATGGGCTGAAAAATGGCAAATGAAATTTAACACAGACAAGTGTGAGATATTGCACTTTGGAAGGACAAGCCAAAGAAGAAAGTACAGGGTAAATGGTAGGACTCTGAAGAGTGCAGTTGAACAGAGGGATCTGGGAATACAGGTACAGAATTCCCTAAAAGTGACGTCACAGGTGGATAGGGTCGTAAAGAGTGCCTTTGGTACATTGGCCTTTATAAATCGGAGTATCGAGTATAAAAGTTGGAGTGTTATGGTACGGTTATATAAGGCATTGGTGAGGCCGAATTTAGAGTATTGTGTACAGTTTTGGTCACCTAGTTACAGGAAGGATGTAAATAAGATTGAAAGAGTGCAGAGAAGGTTCACAAGGATGTTGCCAGGACTTGAGAAGCTGAGTTACAGAGAGAGATTGAATAGGTTGGGACTTTATTCCCTGGAGCGTAGAAGAATGAGGGGAGATTTGAAAGAAGTGTATAAGATTTTGATGGGTATAGATAGAGTGAATGCAAGCAGGCTTTTTCCACTGAGGCTGGGGGAGAAAATAACTAGAGGGCATGGGTTAAGGGTGAAAGGAGAAAAGTTTAAAGGGAATATTAGGGGGGGCTTCTTCATGCAGAGAGTGGTGGGAGTGTGAAATGAGCCACCGGATAAAGTGGTAAATGTGAAGTCACTTTTAACATTTAAGAAAAACTTGGACGGGTTCATGGATGAGAGGGGTGTGGAGGGATATGGTCCAAGTGCAGGTCAGTGGGACGAGGCAAAAAATGGTTCAGCACAGACAAGAAGGGCCAAAAGGCCTGTTTCTGAGCTGTAATTTTCTATGGTTCTATGGTTCTACTTAACACTTGACTAGGATCAAGGAACTAATTGATGTGTGGGAGGATGCAGGGGTAAGGGGAATTACAAAACTAATGGTAGAGGAGAGGGTGCAAGTGAATGAAGGCGGTAATTTAGATAAGGGAGTAGAGGGAGAGGGTGTTCGCGACTCATCAAAGCGGGTCCAGATAAAAGCTGGAATAAGGACACTTTGCCTGAATGCACGAAGCATTCGGAACAAGGTAAATGAGTTGATGGTGCAAATCAGCACAAGTGGGTACGATCTAGTGGCCATTACAGAAACGTGGCTGAAAGGTGACCAGGACTGGGAGATGAATATCCAGGGGTATCAGGCGTTTAGGAAGAATAGACAGGAAGGAAAAGGTGGTGGGGTCGCGCTATTAATAAGAGATAATATCAGGGTAGTACTGAGGGATGACATAGGCTCTGAGGAACAAAACGTGGAATCATTATGAGTAGAGATGAGGAATAGTAGAGGGAGAAAGACACTAGTAGGTGTGGTATATAGGCCCCCAAATAATAATGTTGAGGTAGGGAGGGCTATAAACAAGCAGATAAGGGATGCGTGTAAAAACGGAACGGCAATAATCATGGGGGACTTCAACATGCACATTGACTGGCAGACTCAAGTCGGTAAGGGTGGAATGGAGGAAGAGTTCTTAGAATGCTGTCGGGATAGTTTCCTTGAACAGCATGTTACGGAACCGACGAGGGAACGAGCTATTTTGGATCTGGTATTGTGTAACGAGGTAGGTAGAATTAAGGATCTTATTGTGAAGGACCCTCTTGGGTCTAGTGACCACAATATGGTCGAATTTCTGATTCAGATGGAAGAGGAGAAAGTTTGGTCCCAAACCAGTGTCCTCTGTTTGAACAGAGGGAAATATGATAGGATGAGGGATGAATTGGCTAAGGTAGACTGGGAGAGCAGGCTGGCAGGTAGGATAGCTGAGGAACAGTGGAGGATTTTTAAGGAGATCCTTTTCAGTTCTCAGCAAAAATATATTCCAGCAAAAAACAAGGATTGTAAGAAAAAGGAGAACCAGCCGTGGATAACGAAGGAAATAAAGGAGAGTATTAAAATAAAAACAGCTGCGTACAGAGTGGCCAAAAATAGTGGAGAAACAAGTGATTGGGAAAAATTTAAGAAACAACAAAGAGAGACTAAGAAAGCGATAAAGAAAGGAAGGATAGACTATGAAGCTAGGCTAGCAATTAATATAAAAAATGATAGTAAAAGTTTTTATAAATATATAAAAAGGAATAGAGTGGCTAGAGTGAATGTTGGACCCTTGGAGGACGAGAGGGGGGAGTTAATAGTGGGAAATGAGGATATGGCTGAGTCTTTAAATAAGTTTTTTGTGTCGGTCTTCACGGTGGAGGACACAAATAATTTGCCAAATATTAACGATAGAGGGTTGGCAGCAGGAGAAATACTTAATACAATTAATGTTACCAGAGAGGCAGTGCTGGGTAGACTAATGGGACTGAAGGTGGACAAGTCCCCGGGTCCGGATGGAATGCATCCCAGGGTATTGAAAGAAATGTCAGAGGTAATAGTGGATGCGTTAGTGATTACTTATCAAAACTCGTTGCATTCTGGGGTAGTGCCGGTTGATTGGAAAACGGCTAATGTTACGCCGCTGTTTAAAAAAGGAAGGAGACAAAAGGCGGGTAACTATAGGCCGGTCAGCTTAACGTCTGTAGTAGGGAAAATGCTGGAATCCATTATTAAAGAGGAGATAGCAGGGCATCTGGATAGAAATGGTTCGATCAATCAGCAGCATGGATTCATGAGGGGAAAGTCGTGCTTGACGAACATGTTGGATTTTTATGAAGATGTGACGAGGGCGGTTGATGGAGGAGAACCGGTGGATGCGGTGTTTTTGGATTTCCAAAAGGCGTTTGATAAGGTGCCCCATAAAAGGCTGCTGAAGAAGATTAGGGCACACGGAGTTGGGGGTAGTGTGTTAAAGTGGATTGGGGACTGGCTATCCGACAGGAAGCAAAGAGTCGGAATAAATGGGTGTTTTTCCGGTTGGAGGAAGGTAACTAGTGGCGTGCCGCAGGGATCGGTAGTCGGGCCGCAACTATTTACCATTTATATAGATGATCTGGAGGAGGGGACGGAGTGTAGGGTAACGAAGTTTGCAGACGACACAAAGATAAGTGGAAAAGTGAATCGTGTGGAGGACGGAGAAGATCTGCAGAGAGATTTGGACAGGCTGAGTGAGTGGGCGAGGATATGGCAAATGGAGTATAACATAGAACATAGAACATAGAACATAGAAAGTCACAGCACAAACAGGCCCTTCGGCCCACAAGTTGCGCCGATCACATCCCCACCTCTAGGCCTATCTATAGCCCTCAATCCCATTAAATCCCATGTACTCATCCAGAAGTCTCTTAAAAGACCCCAACGAGTTTGCCTCCACCACCACCGACGTCAGCCGATTCCACTCACCCACCACCCTCTGAGTGAAAAACTTACCCCTGACATCCCCCCTGTACCTACCCCCCAGCACCTTAAACCTGTGTCCTCTCGTAGCAACCATTTCAGCCCTTGGAAATAGCCTCTGAGAGTCCACCCTATCCAGACCCCTCAACATCTTGTAAACCTCTATCAGGTCACCTCTCATCCTTCGTCTCTCCAGGGAGAAGAGACCAAGCTCCCTCAACCTATCCTCATAAGGCATGCCCCCCAATCCAGGCAACATCCTTGTAAATCTCCTCTGCACCCTTTCAATGGCTTCAACATCTTTCCTGTAATGAGGTGACCAGAACTGCGCGCAGTACTCCAAGTGGGGTCTAACCAGGGTCCTATAAAGCTGCAGCATTATCTCCCGACTCCTAAACTCAATCCCTCGATTAATGAAGGCTAGTACGCCATACGCCTTCTTGACCGCATCCTCCACCTGCGAGGCCGATTTAAGAGTCCTATGGACCCGGACCCCAAGGTCCTTCTGATCCTCTACACTGCTAAGAATGGTACCCTTCATTTTATACTGCTGCTCCATCCCATTGGATCTGCCAAAATGGATCACTACACACTTATCCGGGTTGAAGTCCATCTGCCACTTCTCCGCCCAGTCTTGCATTCTATCTATGTCTCGCTGCAACTTCTGACATCCCTCCAAACTATCCACAACACCACCTACCTTGGTGTCGTCAGCAAACTTACCAACCCATCCCTCCACTTCCTCATCCAGGTCATTTATGAAAATGACAAACAGCAAGGGTCCCAGAACAGATCCCTGGGGCACTCCACTGGTCACTGACCTCCATGCAGAGAAAGACCCCTCCACAGCCACTCTCTGCCTTCTGCAGGCAAGCCAGTTCTGGATCCACAAGGCAACAGCCCCTTGGATCCGATGCCCTCTCACTTTCTCAAGAAGTCTTGCATGGGGGACCTTATCGAACGCTTTGCTGAAGTCCATATAGACCACATCCACCGCTCTTCCTTCGTCAATGTGCTTGGTCACATTTTCAAAGAACTCAACCAGGCTCGTAAGGCACGACCTGCCCCTGACAAAGCCGTGCTGACTACTTTTGATCATACTAAACTTCTCTAGATGATCATAAATCCTGTCTCTCAGGATCCTCTCCATCAACTTACCAACCACTGAGGTTAGACTCACCGGTCGGTAATTTCCCGGGCTGTCCCTGTTCCCTTTCTTGAATATAGGGACCACATCCGCAATCCTCCAATCCTCCGGAACCTCTCCCGTCTCCATCGACGATGCAAAGATCATCGCCAAAGGCTCCGCAATCTCCTCCCTCGCCTCCCACAGTAACCTGGGGTACATCCCATCCGGTCCCGGCGACTTACCAACCTTGATGCCATTCAATAGTTCCAACACATCCTCTTTCTTTATGTCCACATGCTCGATCCTTTCTGTCCTCCGCAATCCAGCAGTACAACCACCCAGATCCCTTTCCACCGTGAATACCGAGGTAAAGTATTCATTAAGCACCTCCGCCATTTCTAACGGTTCCGCACAAACTTTTCCCCCTTCACCTTTTAAGGGTCCTATGCCTTCACATCTCATCCTTTTACTCTTGACATATTTGTAGAAAGCCTTGGGATTCTCCTTAATCTTACCCGCCAAGGTCTTCTCATGACCCCTTCTCGCTCTCCTAATTTCCTTCTTAAGCTCCTTCCTACATCGCGTATACTCCTCTAAATCCTTAACACCTCCTAGCTCTCTGAACCTTCTGTACGCCTCTCTTTTCTTATTTACCAGGTTCATCACAACCTTCGTGCACCACGGTTCCCGTACCCTACCAACACCCCCCTGTCTCATCGGAACGTTGTCATGCAGAGCTCCAGACAAACATTCCTTGAAAATCCTCCACTTTCCTTCGGTACTTTTCCCCAAGAATGCCTCCTTCCAATTTACCCGTCTAATTTCCTCCCTGATGACACTGTATTTCCCTTTACTCCAGAGAAACACTTTCCTAGCCTGCCTGACCCTATCTCTTTCCAATGCTATCGTGAAGGAGATAGAATTATGATCGCTATCCCCAAGATGTTCACCCACCGAGAGATCCTCCACCTGTCCAGGTTCATTAGCCAGCACCAGATCAAGAACAGCCTCTCCTCTAGTAGGCTTATCCACATACTGTGTCAGGAAACTCTCCTGGACACACCTAACAAACTCCTCTCCATCCAAACCCCTAGCCCTAGGGATATTCCAATCTATGTTTGGGAAATTAAAATCTCCCATCACGACAACTCTGTTATTCCTACATCTCTCCAGGATCTGTTTCCCCATCTGCTCCTCAACATCTCTGTTACTATTGGGCGGCCTATAGAAAACACCCAGCAAAGTTACCGACCCCTTCCTATTCCTAACCTCCACCCACAGAGATTCCGTAGTCAGTCCCTCCACGGCGTCCACCTTCTCTACAGCCGTGACACTATCCCTGATCAACAGTGCCACTCCCCCCCCTCTCTTGCCTCCCTCCCTGTCCTTCCTGAAACATCTAAAACCCGGCACCTGAAGCACCCAGTCCTGTCCCTGAGACATCCAAGTCTCCGTAATGGCCACCACATCACAATTCGAAGCAGCAATCCACGCTCCAAGCTCATCCACTTTATTCACTACACTCCTGGCATTAAAATAGACACATCTCAGACCTTCAGCCTGAGCACTTCCCTTCTCCCTCACTCGTCTAACCTCCCTCTTACCCTGTCTACATTCCTTATCTATTTGCGAGCTAACCTCCTCGCTCTCAGTCCCCTCATTTCGATTCCCTCCCCCCAACGTTGAGAAATGCGAGGTTATACACTTTGGAGGAAATAATAACAAATGGGATTACTATCTCAATGGAAACAAATTAAAACATGCTACCGTGCAAAGGGACCTGGGGGTCCTTGTGCATGAGACGCAAAAGCCCAGTCTGCAGGTACAACAGGTGATCAAGAAGGCAAATGGGATGTTGGCCTATATTGCGAGGGGGATAGAATATAAAAGCAGGGATGTCTTGATGCACCTGTACAGGGCATTGGTGAGGCCGCAGCTGGAATACTGTGTGCAGTATTGGTCCCCTTATATGAGGAAGGATATATTGGCGTTGGAGGGAGTGCAGAGAAGGTTCACCAGGTTGATATCGGAGATGAGGGGTTTGGATTATGAGGAGAGGCTGAGGAGATTGGGTTTGTACTCGTTGGAGTTTAGAAGGATGAGGGGGGATCTTATGGAGACTTATAAGATAATGCGGGGGCTGGATAGGGTGGAGGCGGAGAGATTCTTTCCACTTAGTAAGGAAGTTAAAACTAGAGGACACAGCCTCAAAATAAAGGGGGGTCGGTTTAAGACAGAGTTGAGGAGGAACTTCTTCTCCCAGAGGGTGGTGAATCTCTGGAATTCTCTGCCCACTGAGGTGGTGGAGGCTACCTCGCTGACTATGTTTAAAGCGCGGATGGATGGATTCCTGATCGGTAAGGGAATTAAGGGTTATGGGGATCAGGCGGGTAAGTGGTACTGATCCACGTCAGATCAGCCATGATCTTATTGAATGGCGGGGCAGGCTCGAGGGGCTAGATGGCCTACTCCTGCTCCTATTTCTTATGTCCTATTTCTTATGTTCTTAATAGTTTTATTTTAACCGAAATAGTTTCAGTCTTTGTTTTAGTGCGAGGTATCACAATCACAATGCTGATTTATTGAAGGAAAAAGAAACTCTCTGCAATAAACTCCACGCAATCACAATCTTGCCCCGCCAACTCCTGCGCTCACATGACCCGGACCCTAACACCCGATAGGCGACAGTTTGCACACTTCCTCCTGATGGGCCCCAGGGGGTCTCTTGATCCACAAACACCCACCCCTTAAAGGGGCCACACTGCCACATCCCTACCCTCCCTTAATTTATTTTACTAAAATACAAACAAAACTTTTATGTACAGATATATACATCCAAAATAAAATTCGCTCGTGATCAAAGCGGGGCCTCAGGCATCGACCCATCAGGAAATTGGACAGCGTAACCCCTGTAGTAGCATGGCAGGGGTGCGGTGGGGGGAGGGGTGGGGGTGCGGGGTGTGGTGGGGGGTGCAGGGTGGCTACCGCAGTGTAGGAAACTGGTCTTTAGTTCTTTGAGGGAGTGACAAGAAAAACTGACCAGGGCAGGGCAGTGGGTGTTGTATACATGGACTTTAGTAAAGCCTTCGATAAGGTTCCTCATGGCAGGCTGATACAGAAGGTGAAGTCATATGGGATCTGAGGTGAGCTGGTAAAATGGATACAAAACTGGCTTGGGCATAGAAAGCAGAGAGTAGCAGTGGAAGGGTACTTTCCTAACTGGAAGTCTGTGACAAGCGGTGTTCCACAAGGATCAGTGCTGGGACCTCTGTGGTTTAACAAAGAAACATAGAAGATAGGAGCAAGAGGAGGCCATCTGGCCCTTCGAGCCTGCTCCATTATGTGCAGGGTGGTACGGGGCTGTGTACAGGGTGGTACGGGGCTGTGTACAGGGTGGTACGGGGCTGTGTGCAGGGTGGTACGGGGCTGTGTACAGGGTGGTACGGGGCAGTGTGCAGGGTGGTACGGGGCTGTGTACAGGGTGGTACGGGGCTGTGTACAGGGTGGTACGGGGCTGTGTGCAGGGTGGTACGGGGCTGTGTACAGGGTGGTACGGGGCTGTGTACAGGGTGGTACGGGGCTGTGTACAGGGTGGTATGGGGCTGTGTGCAGGGTGGTACGGGGCTGTGTACAGGGTGGTACGGGGCTGTGTACAGGGTGGTACGGGGCTGTGTGCAGGGTGGTACGGGGCTGTGTACAGGGTGGTACGGGGCTGTGTACAGGGTGGTACGGGGCTGTGTACAGGGTGGTACGGGGCTGTGTACAGGGTGGTACGGGGCTGTGTACAGGGTGGTATGGGGCTGTGTGCAGGGTGGTACGGGGCTGTGTGAAGGGTGGTACGGGGCTGTGTGCAGGGTGGTACGGGGCTGTGTACAGGGTGGTACGGGGCTGTGTACAGGGTGGTACGGGGCTGTGTACAGGGTGGTACGGGGCTGTGTGCAGGGTGGTACGGGGCTGTGTGAAGAGTGGTACGGGGCTGTGTGCAGGGTGGTACGGGGCTGTGTACAGGGTGGTACGGGGCTGTGTACAGGGTGGTACGGGGCTGTGTGCAGGGTGGTACGGGGCTGTGTACAGGGTGGTATGGGGCTGTGTACAGGGTGGTACGGGGCTGTGTACAGGGTGGTATGGGGCTGTGTGCAGGGTGGTACGGGGCTGTGTGCAGGGTGGTACGGGGCTGTGTACAGGGTGGTACAGGGCAGTGTGCAGGGTGGTACAGGGCAGTGTGCAGGGTGGTACGGGGCTGTGTGCAGGGTGGTATGGGGCTGTGTACAGGGTGGTACGGGGCTGTGTACAGGGTGGTACGGGGCTGTGTACAGGGTGGTATGGGGCTGTGTGCAGGGTGGTACGGGGCTGTGAGGTTATGAAACTCTTCAGCTGTGGAAGCAGTGTCATTGTCAGAAATGAACCCTGGGAATGCCGTGAATTTCACACATTTGCTGCAGTCTGTCTACAGGATATGACGTGGGAGTGGAACACGATTGGATCACCAAAACATTTCGAGTGACATCCACTCGTATCAATTACACCATCCCCATGAAAGGGCCAATGAGATCAATGCAGAGCCTTGTCTCAGGATGACCGGCCACTCCCAGGGTGACCGGGCCAGTCCCAGGATGACCGGGCCAGTCCCAGGGTGACCGGGCCACTCCCAGGGTGACCGGGCCACTCCCAGGGTGACCGGGCCAGTCCCAGGGGTGTAGGTTTCTTGCAGGCGGAGGGGTGTGCTGAGTTTGATGATGTTGGCAGGAGTTGATCAGCTTTCTGTCTCTCGGCCAGCATTTTCTTCTTGGTTTTCGCAGGGTGTGAGCCGTGCAGCAATCTGGGGGTGTCGCCCCGGTGGGGGGTACGGTCACTCGGTTCCCCCACAAAAGCACCCCATCCTCATAGCAGATTTCACCCCTGTTACTGACTAGATCAGGAATTCCAATATGATGAAGTTTGCCAAGACCCTAACACTTCTGATTTTGGCAATAGAGGCAGCAGGAATAGGGGCAGCATGGACAAGTTGGGCCGAAGGGCCTGTTTCCATGCTGTAAACCTCTATGACTCTATGAGTAAGTAGAAGGTGTGCCTCTCCAGGTATGATTCTATTGGTCACGAGGAAGCTTTTATTAATACAAACTTTATTTAAGAACACAGTTAAAATATAACAAAAAGAATTAGCATAACTTTTACCAGTTGAAATACTTAAACATGACAAAGTACAATTCTTAATTGGTAGTTAAGAAGGCGTATGGTGTGCTGGCCTTTATCAATCGAGGGATTGAGTTTAGGAGTCCGGGGATAATGATGCAGCTATATAAGACCCTCGTCAGACCCCACTTGGAGTACTGTGCTCAGTTCTGGTCGCCTCATTACAGGAAGGATGTGGAAAAGATTGAAAGGGTGCAGAGGCGATTTACAAGGATGTTGCCTGGATTGAGTGGCATGCCTTATGAGGATAGGCTGAGGGAGCTCGGTCTTTTCTCCTTGGAGAGATGCAGGACGAGAGGAGACCTAATAGAGGAATATAAGATGTTGAGAGGCATAGATCGGGTGGACTCTCAGAGGCTTTTTCCCAGGGTGGAAATGGCTGCTACAAGAGGACACAAGTTTAAGGTGCTGGGGGGTAGGTACAGGGGAAATGTTAGGGGGAACTTTTTCACACAGAGGGTGGTGGGGGTGAGTGGAATCGCCTGCCATCAGTGGTGGTGGAGGCAAACTCAATAGGGTCTTTTAAGAGACTCCTGGATGAGTACATGGGACTTAATAGGATAGAGGGTTATAGGTAGGCCTAGAAGGTAGGGATGTGTTCAGCACAACTTGTGGGGCCGAAGGGCCTGTTTTGTGCTGTAGTTTTCTATGTTTCTATGTTTCTATGTTAACAGCTAGCTATCTCTATAGTTCCAATTTAAGCAATATCCCCACAGACATAAACTCCCTTTCAGAATCAGTTAGCAAAACTGATCGGGGCAACTAGGGATGGGCAATAAATGCTGGCCAGCCTATAAATAGCCTATGATGCCTATGTCCCACAAATTAATAATAATAAGGGTGCTAGGTTTCCAGCCTTTTAACATCTCTGGACAGAGATACAGAGATACATCTGCCATCTGACTTCCACACAGCAGCTTCCAGAGAAAGATCTATCTTCAAACAACAGAACTTCAGAGAAAAAGACCTATTTTCTGGCAGGCCCCAGACTCCAATCTCCAGAGAGAGAGAGAAAGCTACTGCTCTGAAAAGATTCAAAACAGTTAGTGGGTGCTTGCTTCTCTTGCAAGATTAGCTCCGCCCAGTCACATGATTTGCCGGTCAATCAACCAACTCAAACCCTATTCTGAAAACCTCAGGAGAAACACTAAAATAACAAAAACAGAAAATGCTGGAAAATCTCAGCGGGTCTGACAGCATCTGTGGCTTTGAGTCTGGATAACCTTTCGTCAGAGCTGAGAGCAAAGAGAATCAGCAGAGATTTAAACTATTGGGGCGGGAGAGGGGTGGAATTGGACAAAGGAAATGTAAATGAGGAAACAAGTTTTTGTTTCAGATTCCAGCATCCGCAGTATTTTGCTTTTATACTAAAATAACTAAAGTGCATTAGTCCAGATTAAAACAAACACTCCAGCAATTAGGATCAATTATGTTTTGTAGGCTCAGCATGTGGGCTGCTGGTCACAGACCATCGGCATCGGGTGAATAGAACTGACTTCTAAAAAGCGGCCACAATAGTTAACCATCCTGAGGAAGGACTGTAACTCATTCCTTGCTGCAGGCACCTTGTTCATTGCCTTTATCTTTTCCTCCAATGGGTGCAAGCCTTTTGCATCGACTCTGACTCTAAATATATGATCTCATCAGCCTGAAAAATATATTTTCTCTCTTCAAGCGAACACCAGCTTCTTTGAATCTTTTGAAGGCTTCTGCACATTGGCCCAATGGACCTCGGGTGATGCCCCTTTTATTCGGACTTTGTCCAGATACATGACCACTCTGGGGGTCCCTTGCTGGGGCTTTCCCGATGCGCTCAAACAGCTCGTGCAGATGAAATGCCAAAGGGTAACTTCATATATTGGAATTTAGGGTGACACGGTGGTCAGCACTGCTGCCTCAAAGCGCCAGGGACCCGGGTTCAGTTCCAGCCTTGGGTGACGGTATGGAGTTTGTATGTCCTCCCCGTGTCTGCGTGGGTTTCCTCCCGGTGCTCCGGTTTCCTCCCACACTCTAAAGATGTGCAGGTGGATTAACGAGGTAAATGTGTGGGGTTACAGGGATAGGGCGAGTTGGGCCTGGGTAAAATGCTCTGTCGGAGAGTCAGTGTAGACTCGAACCTTCTTCACTGTAGAGATTCTATAATTTTAAGCCTTTATGTGTATTAAGGGTGACAAATTTCCCCGAGTCTTCCTCCAGCTCAGAGTATTGGTACACATGACTTCAGTCCAATTTTGTGTACCTAAAGCCTCCTGCCAGTTGAATGTAAAGGTCTTCTATCCTCGGCAACCCTTTCTTGCTGCTTTACAAATGGCTGCCCGGTGCGTCATGTCAACACCGAGAGAGAAGAGGAGGAGGAAGTGGAGGAGAGGGGAGGCTGATAGCACTAACCGGCCACTCACTGCCAGACCCCCTCCCCCCAATGGGGCTGGGAAAACCCTTCACCTCCAATTGAATATCAACAGCCGAGCGTTGATGGCGGAACTGGCGGTTTGTCACAGGGAGGCTTTGAACCAGTCAGGAGTGAGGGGGGAGGGGCAGGGGGGTGGGGGGGGGGGGGGGGGGGAATAACACTGGACCCAGGGCCGGACTGAGGGACGTGTGCTGCCTCCCTCTCGCCACAAACCCAACTTCCTCCCTCTCCACCAAAATATTCCAATCTATCTTATCTATTTGGACAGCGGTGATCGCAGTCAACTTGTAATAGAACATAGAACAGTACAGCACAGAACAGGCCCTTCGGCCCACGATGTTGTGCCGAGCTTTATCTGAAACCAAGATCAAGCTATCCCACTCCCTATCATCCTGGTGTGCTCCATGTGCCTATCCAATAACCGCTTAAGTGTTCCTAAAGTGTCTGACTCCACTATCACTGCAGGCAGTCCTTTCCACACCCCAACCACTCTCTGCGTAAAGAACCTACCTCTGATATCCTTCCTATATCTCCCACCATGAACCCTATAGTTATGCCCCCTTGTAATAGCTCCATCCACCCAAGGAAATAGTCTTTGAACGTTCACTCTATCTATCCCCTTCATCATGTTATAAACCTCTATTAAGTCTCCCCTCAACTTCCTCCGCTCCAGAGAGAACAGCCCTAGCTCCCTCAACCTTTCCTCATAAGACCTACCCTCCAAATCAGGCAGCATCCTGGTAAATCTCCTTTGCACTCTTTCCAGCGCTTCCACATCCTTCTTATAGTGAGGTGACCAGAACTGCACACAATATTCCAAATGTGGTCTCACCAAGGTCCTGTACAGTTGCAGCATAACCCCACGGCTCTTAAACTCCAACCCCCTGTTAATAAAAGCTAACACACTATAGGCCTTCTTCACAGCTCTATCCACTTGAGTGGCAACCTTCAGAGATCTGTGGATATGGACCCCAAGATCTCTCTGTTCCTCCACAGTCTTCAGAACCCTACCTTTGACCCTGTAATCCACATTTAAATTTGTCCTACCAAAATGAATCACCTCACATTTGTCAGGGTTAAACTCCATCTGCCATTTTTCAGCCCAGCTTTGCATCCTATCTATGTCTCTTTGCAGCCTACAACAGCCCTCCACCTCATCCACTACTCCACCAATCTTGGTGTCATCAGCAAATTTACTGATCCATCCTTCAGCCCCCTCCTCCAAGTCATTGATAAAAATCACAAATAGCAGAGGACCAAGCACTGATCCCTGTGGCACTCCGCTAGCAACCTGCCTCCAATCCGAAAATTTTCCATCGACCACCACCCTCTGTCTTCGATCAGACAGCCAGTTACCTATCCAATCGGCCAACTTTCCCTCTATCCCACACCTCCTCACTTTCATCATAAGCCGACCATGGGGGAACTCATCAAACGCCTTACTAAAATCCATGTATATGACATCAACTGCCCTACCTTCATCAACACACTTAGTTACCTCCTCAAAAAATTCTATCAAATTTGTGAGGCACGGGTTGCCCTTCACAAATCCGTACTGACTATCCCGGATTAATCCGCATCTTTCGAAATGGTCGTAAATCCCATCCCTAAGGACCTTTTCCATCAACTTACCAACCACCGAAGTAAGACTAACCGGTCTATAATTACCAGGTTCATTTCTATTCCCTTTCTTAAACAGAGGAACAACATTCGCCATTCTCCAGTCCTCTGGCACTGTCCCCGTGGACAGTGAGGACCCAAAGATCAAAGCCAAAGGCTCTGCAATCTCATCCCTTGCCTCCCAAAGAATCCTAGGATATATTTCATCAGGCCCAGGGGACTTATCGACCTTCAGTTTATTCAAAACTGCTAGTACATCCTCCCTCCGAACATCTACTTCCTCCAGCCTATTAGCCTGCAACACCTTCTCTTCCTCAAAAACATGGCCCCTCTCCTTGGTGAACACTGAAGAAAAGTATTCATTCATCACCTCTCCTATCGCTACTGACTCCATACACAAGTTCCCACTACTGTCCTTGACCGGCCCTAACCTCACCCTGGTAATCTCCACAATTCCTCACTATGTAGTCTGCTTTTAACACTGAGACTATCGGCATAGCCCAGTTGGTGAATGTTCGTTATCCCTCGGTCTTTCAATCGCCTCAACTCCACCTCAACCTTTAGATGCAGGGCGTAGAGGACAGGCCGGACTCGGAAAAATATCGGCGTCGACCCAGAGTTTACGTAAACTTTAACCTTTACTCCCTGAATGCACCCCAACCCCACGCCAAGAAGGTCTTCTTGCTCCGTACACAAGAGTTCTTGGAAAACCCCCTCTGTAATGTTGAAGATTTGCAGCCAATTCATAGAAACATAGAAACATAGAAAAACTACAGCACAAACAGGCCCTTCGGCCCACAAGTTGTGCCGAACACATCCCTACCTTCTCGACCTACCTATAACCCTCCATCCTATTAAGTCCCATGTACTCATCCAGGAGTCTCTTAAAAGACCCTATTGAGTTTGCCTCCACCACCACTGACGGCAGCCGATTCCACTCACCCACCACCCTGTGTGTGAAAAACTTCCCCCTAACATTTCCCCTGTACCTACCCCCCAGCACCTTAAACCTGTGTCCTCTCGTAGCAGCCATTTCCACCCTGGGAAAAAGCCTCTGAGAGTCCACCTGATCTATGCCTCAACCTGATTAACTTCCATCGCTCTGAGATTCGGATCATCACAGTCGCAGCTTTAACCTTCCCCTCCCACGTTACACTGAACGCCTGCAACCCGGCTGCTGAATTCACTGCCACCTCTTGCTGCAACTGTGCTGAATGAATTTAACCGTGTGTCCAGTTTACATTTTAGATGTTGTCTTTACAATCAGCCAAAGATTAAACTGTCCAATCCAAATTGGTTGGAGTTTTCCTTTACAAAGATGTAACATTCCAAAGAATTGTCAGCTTATTTCCTCAAAATGAACGTTCTATTTTTAGCACATTCCCATGGCAACGGTCAACAATGTTTTTATTTTTACCGTGCTATTTGCACAGTTGTTATGTTCTCATATCACAGTAACTGCACTTCAAACGTATGTGATTGGTTGTAAAGAGCTTTGGGACGTCAAGAAGCTTTGGGAAGTGCGAGATCAACACAAATCGTCGTGTCTATGTGCGAGAACCAAGTTAATTATTTGATGAGATAATCACTGACCACTTCACACAGAAGACTTGAGAACACCTAATGTGGCTCCGCTATTTAAGAAGGGTTGTTGAGATAAACCAGGGAACTACAGCCCAGTGAGTCTCACGCCAGTGGCAGGGAAATAATTGGAAAAACTTCTGAAAGAGAGAATCTATCTCCACTTGGAGAGGCAAAGCTTGATCAAGGATAGTCAGCATGGCTCCGTCACAGAGAGGTCGTTCAATTTGATTGGATTTTTCAAGGTGGTGACCAGATGTGTAGGCGAGGGTAGTGCAGTTGATGTAGTTTATGTGGATTTCAGCAAAGCCTTTGACAAGGAAAAGAGGAGGAAGGCAGTGTTAATCGAGGATTCGATAGTCAGGGGGATGGACAGGCGATTTTGCGGAGGCGGGAGTCTCGGATGGTGGTCTGCCTCCCTGGGGCCGGAATCCAGGATGTCGCTGGTCGACTCCCAGAAATCCTGAGGGGGGAGGGAGAGGAGCCAGAGGTAGCGGTACATATTGGTAACGCTGATGTGGGAAGGAAGGGGGAAGGGGTCATGAAAAGAGAGTATAGGGAATTAGGGAGATAGCTGAGAAGGAGGAAAGCAAAGGTAGTAATCTCAGGATTGCTGCCTGTGCCACGGGAAGGTGAGGGCAGGAATGGAGTGAGGTGGAAGATGAATGTTTGGCTGAGGGACTGGTGCAGGGATTCAGGTTCCTGGACCATTGGGACCTCTTTAGGGGCAGATGTGACCTGTACACAAAAAACGGGTGGCACTTGAATCCCAGGGGGACCAATATCCTGGCGGGAAGGTTGGCTAAGGCTACTGGGGAGAGTTTAAACTAGATAGGTTGGGGGGAGGGGATCGAGACGAGGTGACTGGGAGCGAGGAAGTTCGCTCGCAAACAGAGGAGGGTTATAGAAGGTGCAAGAGGGAGGATGGACGGGGGATAGAGAAGGGGAGAGCTCAGACCAAAGGATTGAGATGTGTATACTTTAATGCAAGGAGTATAGTGAATAAAGGGGATGAGCTCAGAGCGTGGATCGATGCCTGGAAGTGTGATGTGGTGGCCATTACGGAGACTTGGATGTCTCAGGGACAGGACTGGATACTCCAGGTGCCGGGATTCAGATGTTTCAGGAAGGACAGGGAAGGAGGCCAGAGAGGGGGTGGATCAGGGATAGTGTCACAGCTGTAGAGAAGGTGTATGCTGTGGAGGGATTGTCCACAGAGTCTCTGTGGGTGGAAGTTCGGAGTGGGAAGGGGTCGATCACTTTGCTGGGAGTTTTCTATAGGCCGCCCAATCGTGACAGGGAGGTGAAGGAGCAGATAGGGAAACAGATCCTGGCGAGTTGCAATAATAGCAGAGTTGTTGTGATGGGAGACTTTAATTTTCCAAACAGATTGGAATATCCCTAGGGTAAGGGGATTGGATGGGGAGGAGTTCATTAGGTGTGGTCAGGAGGGTTTCCTGACACAGCATGTGGACAAGCCTACAAGAGGAGAGGCTGTACTTGATCTGATACTGACCAATGAACCTGGACAGGTGTCAGATCTCTCAGTGGGAGAGCATCTTGGGGATAGCGATCATAACTCTATCTCCTTTATGCTTGCAATGGAAAAAGAGAGGATCAGGCAAGCTAGGAAAGCGTTTATATGGAGTAAGGGGAAATATGAAGACATAAGGCAGCAAATTAGAGGAGTAAATTGGAAGGAGGTATTCTCAGGGAAATGTCCTGAAGAGTGGTGGCAGTTTTTCAAGGAATGTCTGTCTAGAGTTCTACAGGACAACGTTCCGAGCAGAGAGGGAGGAGTTGATAGGTTAAAGGAACCGTGGTGCACGAAAGCTGTGCGGGACCTAGTCGAGAAGAAAAGGAAAGCGTACAAAAGGTTCAGAGAGCTTGGCAAAGATAGGGATCTAGATGAGTATACGGCTTGTAGGAAGGGACTAAAGAAGGAAATTAGGAGAGCCAGACGGGGTCACGAGAAGGCCTTGGCAGGTAGGATTAAGGAAAACCCTAAGGCGTTCTATAAATATGTGAAAAGTAAAAGGATGAGACGTGAAGGAATAGGGCCTATAAAAGGTGACGGTGGGAAAGGCTGTACGGAACCAGTAGAAATGGCAGAGGTGCTCAATGAGTATTTTGCCTCGGTTTTCACAGAGGAGAAGGACCTGGGTGGATGTACTGCGGGCGTGTGGTGGACTGAAAAGATTGAGTATGTGGACTTTAACAAAGAGGTTGTGCTGGAATCTTTGAATGGCATCAAGATAGATAAGTCGCCGGGTCCGGATGGGATGTACCCCAGGTTACTGTGGGAGGCGAGGGAAGAGATTGCAGAGCCTCTGGCGATGATCTTTGCGTCGTCGATGGAGACGGGAGAGGTGCCGGAGGATTGGAGGATTGCGGATGTGGTTCCTATTTTCAAGAAGGGGACTAGGGATAGCCCAGGAAATTACCGACCGGTGAGTCTAACCTCAGTGGTTGGTAAACTGATGGAGAAGATCCTGAGGGACAAGATTTATGAGCATTTAGAGAGGTTTAGTATGCTCAAGAATACTCAGCATGGCTTTGTCAAAGGCAGATCATGCCTTGCGAGCCTGGTGGAGTTCTTCGAAAATGTGACTAAACACATTGACGAAGGGAAGGCGGTAGATGTGGTTTATATGGATTTTAGCAAGGCGTTCGATAAGGTCCCCCATGCAAGGCTTCTTGAAAAAGTGAGAGGGCATGGGATCCAAGGGGCTGCTGCCCGGTGGATCCAGAACTGGCTTGCCCAAAGGAGGCAGAGAGTGGGTATAGATGGGTCTTTTTCTAAATGGAGGTCGGTCACCAGTGGTGTGCCCCAGGGATCTGTTTTGGGACCCTTGCTGTTTGTCATTTTCATAAATGACCTGGATGAGGAAGTGGAGGGATGAGTTGGTAAGTTTGCCGACGACACGAAGGTTGGTGGGGTTGTGGATAGTCTGGAGGGATGTCAGAAGTTACAGAGGGACATAGATAGGATGCAAGACTGGGCGGAAAAGTGGCAGATGGACTTCAACCCAGATAAATGTGTAGTGATCCATTTTGGCAGGTCAAATGGGATGAAGGAGTACAATATAAAGGGAAAGACTCTTAGTAGTGTAGAGGATCAGAAGGACCTTGGGGTCCCGGTCCATAGGACTCTAAAATCGGCCCCGCAGGTGGAGGAGGTGGTTAAGAAGGTGTATGGTGTGCTGGCCTTTATCAATCGAGGGATTGAGTTTAGGAGTCCGGGGATAATGATGCAGCTATATAACACCCTCGTCAGACCCCACTTGGAGTACTGTGCTCAGTTCTGGTCGCCTCATTTCGGGAAGGATGTGGTAAAGATTGAAAGGGTGCAGAGGCGATTTACAAGGATGTTGCCTGGATTGAGTGGCATGTCTTATGAGGATAGGTTGAGGGAGCTCGGTCTTTTCTCCTTGGAGAGATGCAGGACGAGAGGAGACCTAATAGAGGTATATAAGATGTTGAGAGGCATAGATCGGGTGGACTCTCAGAGGCTTTTTCCCAGGGTGGAAATGGCTGCTACAAGAGGACACAGGTTTAAGGTGCTGGGGTGTAGGTACAGGGGAAATGTTAGGGGGAAGTTTTTCACACACAGGGTGGTGGGTGAGTGGAATCGGCTGCCGTCAGTGGTGGTGGAGGCAAACTCAATAGGGTCTTTTAAGAGACTCCTGGATGAGTACATGGGACTTAATAGGATGGAGAGTTATAGGTAGGCCTAAAAGGTAGGGATATGTTCGGCACAACTTGTGGGGTCGAAGGGCCTGTTTTGTGCTAAAAAGAAAAGGTCCCACATGGGAGACTTGTAAAAAACATAAAAGCACATGGGATACTGGATAACTTGGTAAGTTGGATCCAGAACTGGCTCAGTGTTAGGACAGTAAGAGTTTTAACAACACCAGGTTAAAATCTAACAGCTTTATTTGGTAGCAAATGCCATTAGCTTCTGGAGCGCTGCTGCTGTTCGGAGTGTTGTTAAAACTCTTACTGTGTTTACCCCAGTTCAACGCCGGCATCTCCACATCATTAGTGTTAGGAGACAGAGAGCGGTGGTAGATGGCTGTTTGAATGGCTGGAGTCCAGTCTCCAGTGGTGTACCACAAGGATCAGCGCTCGGTCCCTAGTTGTTTGTGATATATATAAACGATATAGATGAGAATTTGGGGGGATTAGTAAGTTTGTGGATAACACAGATTGATGGGGTGGTTAAGTGTGAAGAAGAAGGTCTTGGGTTACAGGAAGATATAGATGAGTTGGTCAGATGGGCAGAGCAGTGGCAGAATCCCACCCCAGTCCCTATTCCCACAACCCCACAAATTTACCCCGCTTATCACTCTAACCTACACATCCCGGGACATTAAGACGCAGTTTAGCATGGCCAATGCACCTAACCCGCACACCTTTGGACTGTGGGAGGAAACCGGAGCACCTGGAGGAAACCCACGCTGACACAGGGAGAATGTGCAAACCCTGGAAAGTATGAGATGATGCACTTTGGAAATGATGATGCACAAGACATGGGAATACTCAATGCTCGGAAGCTTAGAGGAACAGATAGGGTGCTTGTCCACAGATCCCTGAAGGTGCCAGGACAGTCGGGTAGTTAAGAAGGAATATGGGGCAGTTGCCCTAATCAGTCATGGCATAGAGTAATGTTGGAGCTGTACAGAATGTTGGTGAGGCCACAGCTGGAGTACTGTGTGCAGCTTTGGTCACCTCACTATAGGAAGGATGTGATTACACTAGAGCAGGTACAGACAAAAAAATTTTTATTCATTCATAGGACATGGGAGTCACTGGCTGGGCCAGCACTTACTGCCCATCCCCAGTTCTCCTTGAAAATGAATGACTTGCTTGGCCATTTCAGAGGCAGTTGAGAGTCAACCACATTGCTATGGCTCCGGAGTCACATGTAGGTCAGACCAGGTAAGGACAGCAGATTTCCTTCATGAAAGGACATTAATGAACCAGATGGGTTTTTCCGATAATCGACAATGGTTTCATGGCCATCAGTAGATTCTAAATTCCAGATATTTTTAATTGAATTCATCTGCCGTGGTGGGATTCCAACCCAGGTCCCCAGGACATTAGCTGATTCTCTGGATTAATAGTTTGGCAGTAATACTACTAGGCCATCGCCACCCCCAGGATTCACCAGGATGTTGCCTGGATGGAATTTTTGAGCCATAACTGGATAGGTTTGGATTGTTTTCTTTAGAGCAGAGAGGCTGAGGGGGACCTGATTAAGGTGTATAAGATTATGAGGGGTACATCTATTGTTGAGCTTGTTGAGGGAACTCCTCCCCTCTGCTGAACATGAGCCTAGTCATTAGAGGATATCCCAGGTCCCCCAGGAGTCAACCCTGCAGGATGCTGGTGAGGAGAGACCAGTTGTAATATCTGAGAGTGAGTGAGGATGTCAGAGTTAGGACAGTTCCTTGGAAGTTCTCTGGCTGTCTTGTTCTCAGCGTTTGTGCTCAATCCTACAATAAGTAGTCTCACAACACCAGGTTAAAGTCCAACAGGTTTATTTGGTAGCATGAACTTTCGGAGTACTGCTCCCTCATCAGGTGAGCGCAGGATTTGTTTCACAAACAGGGCCTACATAGACACAAACTCAATTACAAGATAATGGTTGGAATGCGAATCTTAACAGGTAATCAAGTCTTTACAGGTGCAGACAATGTGAGTGGGGAGAGGGTTAAGCACAGGTTAAAGAGGTGTGAATTGTCAATCGTACAAATTCATTGGCTGTTCTGAACAGGACATTGGTGATTTTTCTGAGGCAGTTGTGAGTGGAAGACTGAAAGAGACATTATTCTTCCTGAGCCAGCTGTCGTGGCCGAGTGATTTAAACCTGGGACATCCTCTGCCACCTCCGACATTGCAGGCAATTATTCCACTTGCGATATAGACAATTACACAGCAAAGTTGGACATCTCGTTGGCCGCTGGTTGTCTGAGTTCCCTGACTCTTTCCTGCTGGACTGAGTGGCAATGGGTTTTGCCATGAGTTGATGTTGGTGTTCTGGCTGTTGCTGTGACTGGCTCTTGGGCACCCTCTACTGGTTCCTCTGCAGCAGCACCAAAGCAAGCAGAAGCAATGGGAGCTCGAGACCCATCTTGTCCACCTGAGGTGAACAGTGGGCACAAAACAGGCAAAGACCTGGTGGGCACAGTCTTTATGAGCTTCTTTTCTGAACTGACAGCTTTCATCCAATGAGGGGCCCAGTGCTTTGCACTGACCACACCCTTGTCTCCAGCCACCATTGTATACATCTCCATCTTCAACATATAGTCAGGAGACTTTTCCTGTTGTCACAGTGACGCCCCTGGACATACCTACATTAACCCTAAAGCTAGGAAAAATCACCCTGCATCCTCCTCAGTCACCTTTGACTTTCCCTGCATCAGCTTCAACCCTCACTCCATCACTCTTGCTGTACTATTGTTGACCCTATAGTCACCCACCATTACCCTTGCTCAACTTTCATTCACCTGAGAGTGCTAGCTCTCTCAATACCATCGATCTGCTACCTCTTACCCTTTACCTGTCATCTATCATCATTGAACCTCCCTGTATCACCCTTATCCTGTTCCCTGTTACCCCCGACTCACCCCTGACCTTTCCTGCATAACCCTGGATCTTTCCTCAGTCTTGCTTGATCTCCCATCTCTAGATGTTGACGTTTGCTGTGTAGTCCAGCTTCATCCCTCTGTCCTTCATGAATCCTTGTAAGTCCAGCACAACCCACATTCTCTCCCTCAGACACTGCCAGATCTCACTGCGTCAATATCTCCTCTGCCCTGCTTGAGTAAAGCTCTCTGTGAAAGAAAAGCAGCTTCCATTCAATCCCGATCCACCAGGAGCATGGCCTCACAGGCTGCATTCCTCCCTCGGTGAATCTTCCGGTCTCATTTCAATCCTGACCTCTTCACTCTGAACATGAGTTCCTATCATGTTTCGTGTGGTGAACAAGTAGAAATAACGAACTCTACCTTTCTGTTATTCCCTCTCTCTCACATTCTGGCAGACTGCCCTCTTTCTGTCAGGTTTATTGACATCTTCGAAAATCCTGTGAGCCAATAATACAATGGTTTATACAGACTTCTCCTGTCTCCCAGCCCATCTCCAAGCCATTGAGAATCACATGGCAGCTAACCCCTACATCTCCAACTTCATTCTATCCTAGAATGGAACAGACAGTTTAAAGTATAACTATTTACAAAAGTTGATATTCCAAACGCCTCTGTGTGACTTGGAGACTCTGACAGACAGCTTGCTCCTTGTTCACTGTTGTGAATATAATGCACCTTCTTCCCAGGAAGACAACCTGGACCTCCCCCTAACCATTAACAACTGAGCAACAAATCTATTGTCGGGCAGAATGCAGAGCAAGTCACATCACTCTTTCATTCCTCCTCACATCGAGAATCTGGTGAACTGGTGCAGCAACAATAATCTCTCCCTCAATGTCAGTAAAATGAAGGAGATTGTCATCGACTTCAGGAAGCATAGAAGAGAACATGAAGTGGAAATGGTCGAGAGCTTCAGGTTTTTAGGTGTCCAGATCACCAACAATCTGTCCTGGTCCCCCCATGCCAACACTATCGTTTAGAAAGCCCACCGGCACCGCTACTTTCTCAAGAGGCTAAGGAAATTTGGCATGTCCGCTACAGCTCTCATCAATTTTTACAGATGCGCCATAGAAAGCATCCTTTCCGAATGTATCACAGCTTGGTATGGCTCCTGCTCTGATCAAGACTGTAAGAAACTACAGAGGGTTGTGAATGAAGCCCTGTCCATCACTCAAACCAGCCTCCCATCCATTGACTCTATCTATACTTCCCGCTGCCTTGGAAAAGCAGCCAGCGTAATCAGGACACCTCGGACATTCTCTCTTCCACTTTCTTCCATCGGGAAAAGGATACAAAAGTCTGAGATCGCGTACAACCAACTCAGCGGCACGGTAGCGCAGTAGGGCGGCACGGTAGCGCAGTGGTTAGCACTGCTGCTTCACAGCTCCAGGGTCCCGGGTTCGATTCCTGGCTCGGGTCACTGTCTGTGTGGAGTTTGCACATTCTCCTCGTGTCTGCGTGGGTTTCCTCCGGGTGCTCTGGTTTCCTCCCACAGTCCAAAGATGTGCGGGTTAGGTTGATTGGCCAGGTTAAAAATTGCCCCTTAGAGTCCTGGGATGCGTAGGTTAGAGGGATTAGTGGGTAAATATGTGGGGGTAGGGCCTGGGTGGGATTGTGGTCAGTGCAGACTCGATGGGCCGAATGGCCTCCTTCTGCACTGTAGGGTTTCTATGATTCAAGAACAGTTTCTTCCCTGCTGCTGTCAGACTTTTTAATGGACCTACCATATATTAAGTTGATCTTTCTCTACACCCTAGCTATGACTATAGCTCTACATTCTGCACCGTCTCCTTTCCTTGTCTCCTATGTACTCTATGAATGGTATGGTTTGCCTGTATAGCCCGCAAGAAAGAATACTTTTCACTGTATCCCAATATTTGTGACAATAAATCAAATCAAATAAATTAAAGAGGCAGTTCCAAAATTTAACCATTTTATAAACTTCAGAGTGCTTCTTCCAATTTGCTGAATGAGGAAATTGTGAAGCATGTGGCCCCAGTTGGCAATAAATCATTATCTATTTCTCAGAAATTACAATGCTAATGAGTCACTGAAGTGGAAATGGAAACCAAATCCATGACAATTCATTCAAGTACAATCTTAATCCAGATAATTCAAAATTGTTTTTGGTCCTAAATTATGCATTATCCCAATATTCAAATTAAGCACAAACAACTTTGATTCAAATTCACAGAAATCATTTTACTGAATGTAAAATGATTTCTGTCTGAATTCGATAAGACGGCTCAGGTCCAATCTACTGACATTTAATGGGCCCAGATGTCAAAACCAGAATAGCTTCGATGCCCAACAACTGTTTAGTATCCAGTAGCAACAAGCCACAACAAACAGACAATTCATTCAACTACAAATCCCATGAAATGTCCATGTTGGTGAGCACTTTAATTACAAAACCAAAATAGAAAGTTGTTTAGATTTGAGAGTGAAAAATATACTTTCCTGATCCAAGCACAAGAAGTTTTTATTTCATAAACGATGACAACAATTTACTGGTTTGATGTGAGCTGTGTGGCAAATAATTTGGTGTGGTGAATGTCCATAGATGGTGGGATCAGGAACTTCTGACTAAATGACAAAAAATTGTTTCAATGCGAAAAAGAAAAAATAACTCAACAATTTCCCAGAAGAATAAAGAAGTTTAATGTACGATTCTCATTCCAAGAGAATAATTTACTTAAAGTCACCATTCCTGTTTGCTTGTTTGTGGAATGTTACCCAAATGTTGAAAGTTTTTGTCTGATATCAACTTTAATTGTAACTTTCAAGAAACAGACACCATTGTTGGCAAAAAGCATGAAACTTTTAGCTTTTACAGAACATGATTCTTATTAACATTGCTACGTATATGTGACATGCTGTAGAATGTTATATCTGAATGGTAGAGACAGTGCAACCACATCATCAATCTTAGTTTATACCATGCATAAATTTTAAATAGCAAACCAGCGCAGGTTAAAAACAACAAATTGCATTTATATAGCACCTTGAATGCAGTGAAATGTCCCAAGGTGCTTCACAGGAGTATTAAAAAACAAACTTTGACTCCTGGCTGCTTATTATGGCAGGTGACTAAAAACTTGCTCAAAGAGATAGATTTTCAGGAGTATCTTAACAAAGAACAAAGAACAATACAGCACAGGAACAAGCCCTCCAAGCCCACACCGCTCCCTGGTCCAAACTAGACCATTCTTTTGTATCCCTCCATTCCCACTCCATTCATGTGGCTATCTAGATAAGTCTTAAACATTCCCAGTGTGTCCGCCTCCACCACCTTGCCCAGCAGCGCATTCCAGGCCCCCACCACCCTCTGTGTAAAATACGTCCTTCTGATATCCGTGTTAAACCTCCCCCCGCTCACCTTGAACCTATGACCCCTCGTGAACGTCACCACTGACCTGGGAAAAAGCTTCCCACCGTTCACCCTATCTATGCCTTTCATAATTTTATACACCTCTATTAGGTCACCCCTCGTCCTCCGTCTTTCCAGTGAGAACAACCCCAGTTTACCCAATCTCTCCTCATAACTAAGCCCTTCCATACCAGGCAACATCCTGGCAAACCTCCTCTGCACTCTCTCTAAAGCCTCCACATCCTTCTGGTAGTGTGGCGACCAGAACTGGGCGCAGTATTCCAAATGCGGCCGAACCAACGTTCTATACAACTTCAACATCAGACCCCAACCTTTATACTCTATGCCCCGTCCTATAAAGGCAAGCATGCCATATGCCTTATTCACTACCTTCTCCACCTGTGACGTCACCTTCAAGGATCTGTGGACTTGCACACCCAGGTCCCTCTGCATATCTACACCCTTTATGGTTCTGCCATTTATCGTATAGCTCCCCCCGACGTTAGTTCTACCAAAATGCATCACTTCACATTTATCTGGATTGAACTCCATCTGCCATTTCTTTGCCCAAATTTCCAGCCTATCTATATCCTTCTGTAGCCTCTGACAATGTTCCTCACTATCTGCAAGTCCAGCCATTTTCATGTCTTCCGCAAACTTACTGATCACCCCAGTTACACTTTATTCCAGATCATTTATATAAATCACAAACAGCAGAGGTCCCAATACAGAGCCCTGCGGAACACCACTAGTCACAGGCATCCAGCCGGAAAAAGACCCTTCCACTACCACCCTCTGTCTTCTGTGACCAAGCCAGTTCTCCACCCATCTAGCCACCTCCCCCTTTATCCCATGAGATCCAACCTTTTGCACCAACCTACCATGAGGGACTTTGTCAAACGCTTTACTAAAGTCCATATAGAGACATCCACGGCCCTTCCCTCGTCAACCATTCTAGTCACTTCTTCAAAAAACTCCACCTGGTTAGTGAGGCATGACCTCCCTCTCACAAAACCATGCTGACTATCGTTAATGAGTTTATTCCTTTCTAAATGCACATACATCCTATCTCTAAGAATCCTCTCCAACAACTTCCCTACCACGGACGTCAAGCTCACCGGCCTATAATTTCCCGGGGTTATCCTAGTGGTTAAAGGAGAAAATTGAGGTAGAGGGGCAGAGAGGAAGGGAATTCCAGAACTGAAGGCATTCCGACAATGTCCTCTTCCAGTTTCTCTGCCAACTTTCCAGAGTCCCAGTGGATGCGGATCCAATGGTTATTGAGCATTATTCAAATCTCATCCTTTCCTGCTGTGATTTAGTTTCAACAATAAGAATCAGTTTCACCCTGTGGAGAGAAGGAACCACATCTCAAACGTTGACATCATGTACTTGAAAGAAATCCTCACTAATCTGTCATTTCCACAGTCCTGTTCACTGTGGACAATTGTACAGATCAAGAATTGAACCTAAAATCTTGGTGGTCACATGGCTCTAAGATCGAGGTTGTTGCATAAGGTTAAATCTCATGGGATCCAGGGTGAGGTAACCAAATGGATACACAATTGGCTTGATGACAGAAGACAGATAGTGGTTGTAGAGAGTTGTTTTTCAAACTGGAGACCTGTGACCAGCGGTGTGCCTCAGGGGTCAGTGTTGGGTTCTCTGTTATTTGTCATTTATATTAATGATTTGGATGAGAATTTAGGAGGCATGGTTAGTAAGTTTGCAGATGACACCAAGATTGGTGGCATACTGGATGGTGAAGAAGGTTATCTCGGATTGTAACGGGATCTTGATCAATTGGACCAATGGGCTGATGAATGGCAGATGGAGTTTAATTTAGATAAATGTGAGGTGATGCCAGGGCAGGACTTACTCAGTTAATGGTAGGGCATTGGGGAGAGTTACAGAACAAAGAGATCGAGGGGTACACGTTCATAGCTCATTGAAAGTGGAGTCACAGGTGGGCAGAGTGGTGAAGAAGGCATTCGGCATGTTTGGTTTCATTGGTCAGAACATTGAGTACAGGAGCTGGGACGTCTGTTGAAGTTGTACAAAACATTAGAGTAAGAGAATCATAGAGGTTTACAGCATGGAAACAGGCCCTTCGGCCCAACTTATCAATGCCGCCCTTTTTTTAAAAGTCCCTAAGCTGGTTTACTAAAGAAGTTGAATCTCTTATGAAGAGGAAGAAGGAGACTTATGTAAAGATGAGACGTGAAGGCTCAGTTAGGGCGCTTGAGAGTTACAAGTTAGCCAGGAAGGACCTAAAGAGAGAGTTAAGAAGAGTCAGGAGGGGACATGAGAAGTCTTTGGCAGGTAGGATCAAGGAAAACTCTAAAGCTTTCGACAGGTATGTCAGGAATAAAAGAATGATGAGGGTAAGATTAGGGCCAGTCAAGGACAGTAGTGGGAAGTAGTGCGTGGAGCCTGAAGAGATAGGAGAGGCGCTAAATGAATATTTCTCATCAGTATTCACGCAGGAAAAAGACAATGTTGTCGAGGAGAATACTGTGATACAGGCGATAGGACTAGACAGGATTGAGGTTAACAAGGAGGAGGTGTTAGCAATTCTGGAAAGTGTGAAAATTGATAAGTCCCCTGGGCCGGATGAGATTTATCCCAGGATTCTCTGGGAGGCTAGGGAGGAGATTGCAGAGCCTTTGGCTTTGATCTTTATGTCGTCATTGTCTACACGAATAGTGCCAGAAGACTGGAGGATAGCAAATGTTACCCCCTTGTCCAAGAAGGGGAGTAGAGACAACCCTGGTAATTATAGACCGGTGAGCCTTACTTCTGTTGTGGGCAAAGTTTTGGAAAGGATTATAAGAGATAGGATTTATAATCATCTAGAAAGGAATAATTTGATTAGGGATAGTCAACACGGTTTTGTGAAGGGTAGGTCGTGCCTCACAAACCTTATTGAGTTCCTTGAGAAGGTGACCAAAGAGGTGGATGAGGGTAAAGCAGTTGATGTAGTGTATATGGATTTCAGTAAAGCGTTTGATAAGGTTCCCCACGGTAAGCTATTGCAGAAGATATGGAGGCATGGGATTGAGGGTGATTTAGCGGTTTGGATCAGGAATTGGCTAGCTGTAAGAAGACAGAGGGTGGTGGCTGATGGGAAATGTTCATCCTGGAGTTCAGTTACTCGTGGTGTACCGCAAGGATCTGTTTTGGGGCCACTGCTTTTTGTCATTTTTATAAATGACCTGGATGAGGGCGTAGAAGGATGGGTTAGTAAATTTGCGGATGACACTAAAGTCGGTGGAGTTGTGGACAGTGCGGAAGGTTGTTGCAGGTTACAGAGGACATAGATAAGCTGCAGTGCTGGGCTGAGAGGTGGCAAATAGAGTTCAATGTGGAAAAGTGTAAGGTGATTCACTTTGGAAGGAGTAACAGGATTACAGAGTACTGGGCTAATGGTAAGATACTTGGTAGTGTGGATGAACAGAGAGATCTCGGTGTCCATGTGCATAGATCCCTGAAAGTTGGCACCCAGGTTGATAGGGTTGTTAAGAAGGCATACGGAGTGTTCGCTTTTATTGGTAGAGGGACTGAGTTTCAGAGCCATGAGGTCATGCTGCAACTGTACAAAACTCTGGTGCGGCCGCACTTGGAGTATTGCGTACAGTTCTGGTCGCTGCATTATAGGAAAGATGTGGAAACGTTGGAAAGGGTGCAGAGGAGATTTACCAGGATGTTGCCTGGAATGGTGGGAAGATCATATGAGGAAAGGCTGAGGGACTTGAGGTTGTTTTTCATTGGAGAGAAGAAGGTTAAGAGGTGACTTAAGAGAGGCATACAAGATGATCAGAGGATTAGATAGGGTGGATAGTGAGAGCCTTTTTCCTTGGATGGTGATGGCTAACACGAGGGGACATAGCTTTAAATTGAGGGGTAGGTTCTTTACTCAGAGAGTAGTAAGGGCGTGGATTGCCCTGCCTGCAGCAATAGTGGACTCACCAACATTAAGGGCATTTAAATGGTTATTGGATAAACATATGGATGATATTGGAATAGTGTAGATTAGAGGGGCTTTAGATTGGTTTCACTGGTCGGCGCAACATCGAGGGCCGAAGGGCCTGTACTGCGCTGTAATGTTCTATGTTCTAGTCCCAATTGCCTGCATTTGGCCCATATCCCTCTCTACCCATCTTACCCATGTAACTGTCTGAACACTTTTTAAAAGACAAAATTGTACCCGCCTCTACTACTACCTCTGGCAGCTTGTTCCAGACACTCACCACCCTCTGTGTGAACAAATTGCCCCTCTGGACCCTCTTGTATCTCTCCCCTCTCACCTTAAACCTATGCCCTCTAGTTTTAAACTCCCCTACCTTTGGGAAAAGATATTGACTATCTCGCTGATCTATGCCCCCCATTATTTTATGGACCTCCATAAGGTCACCCCTCAGCCTTCTACGCTCCAGAGAAAAAGGTCCCAGTCTATCCATCCTCTCCTTATAACTCAAACCATCAAGTCCCAGTAGCATCCTAATAAATCTTTTCTGCACTCTTTCTAGTTTAATAATATCCTTTCTATAATAGGGTGAGCAGAAATGTACACAGTATTCCAAGTGCGGCCTTACCAATATCCTGTACAACTTCAACAAAACACCCCAACTCCTGTATTCAATGTTCTGACCAATGAAACCAAGCATGCTGAATGTCTTCTTCACCACTCTGTCCACCTGTGACTCCACTTTCAAGGAGCTATGAACATGTACCCCGAGATCACTTTGTTCTGTAACTCTCCCCAATGACCTACCATTAACTGAGTAAGTCCTGCCCTGGTTCAATCCACCAAAATGCATCACCTCGCATTTATCTAAATTAAACTCCATCTGCCATTCGTCAGCCCACTGGCCCAATTGATCAAGGTCCCGTTGCAATCCGAGATAACCTTCTTCACTGTCCACTATGCCACCAATCTTGGTGTCATCTGCAAACTTACTAACCATGCTTCCTATATTCTCATCCAAATCATTAATATAAATGACAAATAACAGTGGACCCAACACTGATCCCTGAGGCACACCGTTGGTCACAGGCCTCCAGTTTGAAAAACAACCCTCTACAACCACCTTCTTTCATCAAGCCAATTTTGTATCCATTTAGCTACCTCACTCTGCATCCCATGAGATTTAACCTTATGCAACAACCTACCATGCGGTACCTTGTCAAAGGCCTTGCTCAAGTCTATGTAGATAACATCAACTGCACTGCCCTCATCTACCTTCTTGGTTACCCTTTCAGAAGACTCATTCAAGTTTGTGAGACATGATTTTCCAGTCACAAAGCCATGCTGACTGTCCCTAATCAGTCCTTGCATCTCTAAATGCCTGTAGATCCTGTCTCTCAAAATACCTTCCAACAACTTACCCACCACAGTTGTGAGGCTCACCGGCCTGTAGTTCCCAGGCTTTTCCCTGCAGCCCTTTTTAAACAAAGGCACAACATTTGCCACTCTCCAATCTTCAGGCACCGCACCTGTGACTATCGATGATTCAAACATCTCTGCTAGGGGACCTGCAATTTCCTCCCTAGCCTCCCACAATGTCCTGGGATACACTTCATCAGGTCCCGGGGATTTATCTACCTTGATGCGCTTTAAGACTTCCAGCACCTCCTTCTCTGTAATATATACACTCCTCAAGACATCGCTATTTATTTCCCCAAGTTCCCTTACATCTATGCTTTTCTCAACAGTAAATAATGATGGTAAGGCCACACTTGGAATACTGTGTACAGTTCTGGTCACCCTTTTATAGGAAGGATATTATTAAACTAAAAAGAGTGCAGAAAAGATTTACTAGGATGCTACTGGGACTTGATGGTTTGAGTTATAAGGAGAGGTTGGATAGACTGGGGGCCTGTTTTATCAAAACTTTGCACCTGTTTTCGGGCGCGGAATCGTGGTAAAGTTGGGCGCGAGCCTATACCGCGATCTGCACCCGATTCCGAGCAGATCGCGGCTTTACCGACACCCGATTCGGGTGTGGGTCCTGCCCACGCCCAAATCGGGCGGCCCAACAATTTAAATGCATGAGCTTGCATTTAAATCGACTTAATGAACCGTGCGCCCAACTCTACCACCAAATCCCACTTTACCGTCTTCTGGCCCGATCCGGATCCGCACTTTTAACGACCTGGTAATGAAGTCGTCGCTGCAGCTTCCGAAGAGCGGGCTCAGAGCCTGCAACGGCTCTCTGACCCAGGTCATCCTCTGGTTGGGGTGGGGAGGGGGGTCCGCTGCCAGTCTGCGGCCGATCAGTGGGGAGGGAGGGGGCAGGGTGGTCCATCGCCACTCTGCTGGCGATCCCTCCTCCCCACTGGAGGAATGAATCCCTCCTGCCAGAGTGGACGTGCGGCCATGCCATCCCACAAAACCTTCAGGATGAAGCGATTCCTCGCTAAGAAGATGAAGCAGAACCGGCCGATTCCACAGTGGATCCACATGAAAACCGGCTACAAGATCAGTACAAGTCCAAGAGGAGACACTGGAGAAGGACCAAGCTGGGCCTGTAGAGGGATACACCATCACTGGTACATTACCAGCCACAGCCATCTCTCCCGCTCTCTTGCCCCTGCAGGGAAGAGTAATCTGTGGCTGGTAGTGAGGGTGGTGAGTGTCTGGAATATTTGCTAGGGGTCGAGTAGAGGCGGGTACAATTTTGTCTTTTAAAAAGCGTTTAGACAGTTACACGGGTAAAATTAGTATCGAGAGATATGGGCCAAACGTGGGCAATTGGGACTAGCTTGGTGGTAAATAAAGGGTGGCATGGACAAGTTGAGCCGAAGGTCCTGTTTCCATGCTGTAAACCTCTATGACTCTATGGGGATGATTTTGGGGGCTGGGAGACTCTAGCAGTGGACATTTCGCGGGCTCCACGTTGGGTGCCACTGCCTCCACGTGTCTTCGGCAGCCAAATTTGCAACGCCATCAGCTTCACGTCGGAATCGGCACGGATCTGAATAATTTATGCTAATTCTTATTATATTATCTTTAACATATCATTAGCGGCCCTGGGACTGAAGTTCCAGGCCCGCAAGCCTTTCCGCCCACCCCCCACCAGGAGTACTTCATTCCAATGGGGTTTACTAAAGCTCCCCACTTTCGGGGGGGCTCGCAGCCGAACCCCGCTGGAGTGAAAGAGGGCAATTGAGGCCCCCCCAGAGGGTCGGTGCCAGGGCCTGTCCCTGGGCTTGGGCCCCCTGGCACTGCCCAAGGAGCAAAGTGGCAATACCCAGGAGGCATCTTGGCACTGCCCACCGGGCACCAGGCAGTGGGCAGTGCCAAGGAGGAGGAATCTAATGGGGCAGGGCCTCTAGGAGGCGTTCGCTGGGGATGGGGGTTCCCGCTGCCACTCTGCATTTGGGCTGAGTGGCAGAGGGAGGCAGGCCAGCGATCGGGACTGGCCATTGGGATGGTGGGGGCTTGCTGGGGGTTCGGGGCTGCAAAGGGGGGCGGAATTGGTGGGGGGAGGAATTGGGAGATCAGCGTGGGGGGGAACAAAATGGGGGCGGGGTAGTCGAGGTTGGCCTGGGCACATCCGGGGGGTCAGCAATTGGGCCATGGGGGGTTGGGGGGGCCGCATGGCAGCGATGTGGGGGTCCCGGGGCTGGCCAGTGATTGGGAGGCCAGCAGTGTGGGGCCACTGCGCGTGCGCCGATTGTGGCACTGACAGCTCAGCACATGCGCAGTGGCACACTCCGCGCGATGCTGCCGGCCTCTCCAGCGGGAATAGACCCCGCCCAGAGCTTTTTGGAGTGATTGACCCTGAGGCTCTCTGCAGCGCACAGAATGAGGGAGATTCATTCTGAAACTCCAGGTTCACTCCAGTTTTTATGTGAATTCAACATTTCGAATTTTTTGGGAGAATCCCCACTGTGATTCTATGATCTGCACTCGTCACTGTGTTTCCCACCTGAGACTTCAGACAATCAAATAACTTTTTAATTTTCATAATTTTTTCATCCAAATCATTCTTTTCTCCAAAGATTGAATGAAGTTTAAATTCGATAATCTAATAAATGAGAAAAATAAATTTCAATTAAAGTTCCCAATTTAAAAGTTTCATTAAAAATATATTTAAACTCAAAGAATACAAACATGTACAAAATTGTATCTATTTACCATTCACCATTATAACAAAGTCATTGTAACCTGAGTTTCGATATAATGTAATCTAACAACCACGGTGCTTTCTATCCTTCCTGCTTTGGTCAGATAACGGTTGTGAGACATGTTTTAAAAATCACAGCAGCAACAACAAGAATGTACATTTCTATAGAGTCCCCAATGTAGAAAAACATTCCAAAACATGAACAAAAATGAATACTGTGATTATGGGGTAAATATTAAGAAGAATGACTAAAAGCTTCACGAAAGAGATGGGTTTTGAGGCTGAGATTAATTCAGGAGAAGGATGCATGGAGAGTTTTTGTCCATTGTCCTCAGAGTGCAGAATCTACTGGATGGAAGACAAAGTCCATTCACCTACCTGTTACTGATCTGAGTTTTAATGCATAAAAATGCAAGTTGTTATTATACTCAATATGAAGAAAGAACAAAGAAAATTACAGCACAGGAACAGGCCTTTCGGCCCTCCAAGCCTGCACCGACCATGCTGCCCAACTTAACTAAAACTCCCTACCCTTCCGGGGACCATATCCCTCTATTCCCATCCTATTCATGTACTTGTCAAGACGCCCCTTAAAAGTCACTACCGTATCCACTTCCACTACCTCCCCCCGCAATGGGTTCCAGGCACCCACTACTCTCTGTGTAAAAAATCTGCCTCGTACATCTCCTTTAAACCTTGCCCCTCGCACCTTAAACCTGTGCCCCCTAGTAATTGACTCTTCCACCCTGGGAAAAAGCTTCTGACTATCCACTCTGTCCATGCCTCTCATCATCTTGTAGACTTCTATCAGGTCTCCCCTCAACCTCCGTCGCTCCAGTGAGAACAAACCAAGTTTCTTCAACCTCTCCTAATAGCTAATGCCCTCCATACCAGGCAACATCCTGGTAAATCTTTTCTGTACCCTCTCCAAAGCCTCCACATCCTTCTGGTAGTGTGGCGATCAGAATTGAACACTATATTCCAAGTGCGGCCTCACTAAGGTTCTATAAAGCGTCAACATGACTTGCCAATTTTTAAACTCAATACCTCGGCCGATGAAGGCAAGCATGCCGTATGCCTTCTTGACTACCTTCTCCACCTGCATTGCAACTTTCAGTGACCTGTGTACCTGTACACCCAGATCCCTTTGCCTATCAATACTCTTAAGGGTTCTGCCATTTACTGTATATTTCCTATCTGTATTAGACCTTTCAAAATGCATTACCTCACATTTGTCCGTGTTAAACTCCCATCTGCTATCTCTCCGTCCAAGTCTCCAACTGATCTATATCCTGCTGTATCCTCTGATGGTCCTACAATATCCTGGCGGGAAGGTTGGCTAAGGCTACTGGAGAGACTTTAAACTAGAAAGGTTGGGGGGAGGGAATCGAAATGAGGGGACTGAGAGTGAGGAGGTTAGCTCGCAAATAGATAAGGAATGTAAACAGGGTAAGAGGGAGGTTAGACGAGTGATGGAGAAGGGAAGTGCTCAGGCTGAAGGTCTGAGATGTGTCTATTTTAATGCCAGGAGTGTAGTGAAGGTGGATGAGCTTAGAGCGTGGATTGCTGCTTCGAATTGTGATGTGGTGGCCATTACGGAGACTTGGATGTCTCAGGGACAGGACTGGGTGCTTCAGGTGCCGGGTTTTAGATGTTTCAGGAAGGACAGGGAGGGAGGCAAGAGAGGGGGGGGAGTGGCACTGTTGATCAGGGATAGTGTCACGGCTGTAGAGAAGGTGGACGCCGTGGAGGGATTGACTACGGAGTCTCTGTGGGTGGAGGTTAGGAACAGGAAGGGGTCGGTAACGTTGCTGGGTGTTTTCTATAGGCCGCCCAATAGTAACAGAGATGTTGAGGAGCAGATGGGGAAACAGATCCTGGAGAGATGTAGGAATAACAGAGTTGTCGTGATGGGAGATTTTAATTTCCCAAACATAGATTGGAATATCCCTAGGGCTAGGGGTTTGGATGGAGAGGAGTTTGTTAGGTGTGTCCAGGAGAGTTTCCTGACACAGTATGTGGATAAGCCTACTAGAGGAGAGGCTGTACTTGATCTGGTGCTGGCTAATGAACCTGGACAGGTGGAGGATCTCTCGGTGGGTGAGCATCTTGGGGATAGCGATCATAATTCTATCTCCTTCACGATAGCATTGGAAAGAGATAGGATCAGGCAGGCTAGGAAAGTGTTTCTCTGGAGTAAAGGGAAATACAGTGTCATCAGGGAGGAAATTAGACGGGTAAATTGGAAGGAGGCATTCTTGGGGAAAAGTACCGAAGGAAAGTGGAGGATTTTCAAGGAATGTTTGTCTGGAGCTCTGCATGACAACGTTCCGATGAGACAGGGGGGTGTTGGTAGGGTACGGGAACCGTGGTGCACGAAGGTTGTGATGAACCTGGTGAATAAGAAAAGAGAGGCGTACAGAAGGTTCAGAGAGCTAGGAGGTGTTAAGGATTTAGAGGAGTATACGGGATGTAGGAAGGAGCTTAAGAAGGAAATTAGGAGAGCGAGAAGGGGTCATGAGAAGGCCTTGGCGGGTAAGATTAAGGAGAACCCCAAGGCTTTCTACAAATATGTCAAGAGTAAAAGGATGAGAGGTGAAGGCATAGGACCCTTAAAAGGTGAAGGGGGAAAAGTTTGTGCGGAACCGTTAGAAATGGCGGAGCTGCTTAATGAATACTTTACCTCGGTATTCACGGTGGAAAGGGATCTGGGTGGTTGTACTGCTGGTTTGCGGTGGACAGAAAGGATCGAGCATGTGGACATAAAGAAAGAGGATGTGTTGGAACTATTGAATGGCATCAAGGTTGGTAAGTCGCCGGGACCGGATGGGATGTACCCCAGGTTACTGTGGGAGGCGAGGGAGGAGATTGCGGAGCCTTTGGCGATGATCTTTGCATCGTCGATGGAGACGGGAGAGGTTCCGGAGGATTGGAGGATTGCAGATGTGGTCCCTATATTCAAGAAAGGGAACAGGGACAGCCCGGGAAATTACCGACCGGTGAGTCTAACCTCAGTGGTTGGTAAGTTGATGGAGAGGATCCTGAGAGACAGGATTTATGATCATCTAGAGAAGTTTAGTATGATCAAAAGTAGTCAGCACGGCTTTGTCAAGGGCAGGTCGTGCCTTACGAGCCTGGTTGAGTTCTTTGAAAATGTGACCAAACACATTGACGAAGGAAGAGCGGTGGATGTGGTCTATATGGACTTCAGCAAGGCGTTCGATAAGGTCCCCCATGCAAGACTTCTTGAGAAAGTGAGAGGGCATGGGATCCAAGGGGCTGTTGCCTTGTGGATCCAGAACTGGCTTGCCTGCAGAAGGCAGAGAGTGGCTGTGGAGGGGTCTTTCTCTGCATGGAGGTCAGTGACCAGTGGAGTGCCCCAGGGATCTGTTCTGGGACCCTTGCTGTTTGTCATTTTCATAAATGACCTGGATGAGGAAGTGGAGGGATGGGTTGGTAAGTTTGCTGACGACACCAAGGTAGGTGGTGTTGTGGATAGTTTGGAGGGATGTCAGAAGTTGCAGCGAGACATAGATAGAATGCAAGACTGGGCGGAGAAGTGGCAGATGGACTTCAACCCGGATAAGTGTGTAGTGATCCATTTTGGCAGATCCAATGGGATGAAGCAGCAGTATAATATGAAGGGTACCATTCTTAGCAGTGTAGAGGATCAGAAGGACCTTGGGGTCCGGGTCCATAGGACTCTTAAATCGGCCTCGCAGGTGGAGGATGCGGTCAAGAAGGCGTACTGGCCTTCATTAATCGAGGGATTGAGTTTAGGAGTCGGGAGATAATGCTGCAGCTTTATAGGACCCTGGTTAGACCCCACTTGGAGTACTGCGCGCAGTTCTGGTCACCTCATTACAGGAAAGATGTTGAAGCCATTGAGAGGGTGCAGAGGAGATTTACAAGGATGTTGCCTGGATTGGGGGGCATGCCTTATGAGGATAGGTTGAGGGAGCTTGGTCTCTTCTCCCTGGAGAGACGAAGGATGAGAGGTGACCTGATAGAGGTTTACAAGATGTTGAGAGGTCTGGATAGGGTAGACTCTCAGAGGCTATTTCCAAGGGCTGAAATGGTTGCTACGAGAGGACACAGGTTTAAGGTGCTGGGGGGTAGGTACAGAGGAGATGTCAGGGGTAAGTTTTTCACTCAGAGGGTGGTGGGTGAGTGGAATCGGCTGACGTCGGTGGTGGTGGAGGCAAACTCGTTGGGGTCTTTTAAGAGACTTCTGGATGAGTACATGGGATTTAATGGGATTGAGGGCTATAGATAGGCCTAGAGGTGGGGATGTGATCGGCGCAACCTGTGGGCCGAAGGGCCTGTTTGTGCTGTGGCTTTCTATGTTCTATGTTCTATAATAAGAAATAGGAGCAGGAGTAGGTCATCTAGCCCCTCAAGCCTGCTCCGCCATTCAATAAGGTCATGGCTGATCTGATAGTGGGTTCAGTTCCACTTACCTGCCCGCTCCCCATAACCCTTAATTCCCTTAATGGTTAAAAATCTATCTATCTGTGACTTTAACACATTTAACGAGGTAGCCTCTACTGCTTCATTGGGCAGAGAATTCCAAAGATTCACTACCCTCTGGGAGAAGAAGTTCCTCCTCAACTCTGTCCTAAATTGACTCTCCCATATTTTGAGGCTATGCTCCCTAGTTCTTGTTTCCATTGTAAGTGGAAATAACCTCGCTGCTTCTACCCTGTCTCGCCCCTTCATTATCTTATATGTCTCTATAAGATCTCCCCTCAAGCTTCTAAACTCCAATGAGTACAGGCCCAGTCTACTCAATCTCTCCTCATAAGCTAACCCCCTCATCTCCGGAATCAACCTGGTGAACCTTCTCTGTACCCCCTCCAAAGCTAATATATCCTTTCTTAAATAAGGGGACCAAAATTGTACACAGTACTCTAGGTGCGGCCTCACCAGTACCCTGTACAGTTGCAGCATGACCTCCCTGCTTTTATACTCCATCCCTCTCGCGATAAAGGCCAACATTCCACTTGCCTTCCATTTACCTGCTGCACCTGCAAACTGAGTTTTTGTGATTCATGCACAAGGACCCCCAGGTGCCTCTGCACAGTAGCATGTTGTAATTTTTCACCATTTAAATAATAGTCCATTTTACTACTATCGCTATTTTACTATTATCGTCCTCATCGCTATCCGCAAATCCACCAATCTTTGTGTCATCCGCAAACTTACTAATCAATCCAGTTACATTTTCCTCCAAATCATTTATATATATTACAAACAGCAAAGGTCCCAGCACTGATCCCTGAGGAACACCACTTGTCACAGCCCTCCATTCAGAAACGCACCCTTCCACTGCTACCCTCTGTCTTCTTTGACCGAGCCAGTTTTGTATCCACCTTGCCAGCTCACCTCTGATCCCATGCGACTTCACCTTCTGCACCAGTCTGCCATGAGGGACCTTGTCAAAGGCCTTACTGAAGTCCATGTAGACAACATCCACTGCCCTACCCTCATCAATCATCTTCATCACTTCCTCGAAAAACTCGATCAAGTTCGTGAGACACGACCTCCCCTTCACAAAACCATGTTGCCTCTCACTAATACGTCCACTTATTTCCAAGTGGGAATAAATCTTGTCTCGAAGAATCCTCCCCAATAATTTCTCTACCACTGATGTAAGGCTCACCAGCCTGTAATTACCTGGATTATTCTTGCTACCCTTCTTAAACAAAGGAACAACATTGGCTATTCTCCAATCCTCTGGGACCTCCCCTGTAGCCAGTGAGGATGCAAAGATTTCTCTCAAGGCCCCAGTAATTTCCTCCCTTGCCCCTCTCAGTATTCTGGGGGATATCCCCAGTTTGATGGAAACAAACTGCGCTCGTTTCCGTCAAACTCAATAATGTTGTACATTGTGGATGAAATACTTTTAATATCAAATTATTACTACATTGTTAATTGTATAAACTCTAATCAACATCAGCAAATGATTTCATATCTCTCTGATCCCAGGATACAATGAGTGAATTTCAAGAGGACCATCCCATGGAGATCATTCGAATTGTTGATTCATTGCAAGCTGTCGGAGAACATTTCCAGGAATGTATACAAAGTGTGGAAGAGCTCCTGGAAGAAAGAGAGAATCTCATCAAAGAGTTAGTCTTCATGAAGGAACCGATGCATAAAGAAATTGAAAGCCTGAGGGAAGAACTCTTGAAGCTTTATCTAACTAAATCAAAGACAGAAATTGAATGTGATAACTTCAAGCAAGAAATAGCAAGCACCAAACAAAACCTGTTTGAGATCATTAAAGCTCAGATGGCTTGTAAATATAAACTGCACATCACCAAACAAAGCCTTCCTCAAGTTGCAGCACAACAGGAAGCACTAAGATCCAAAGCTCAGGTACTTTCTGATGAATTAACTCAACTTAAAAATCACAAGGAGACAAACCAAATAATCCATCAGCTGGAAAATATTAAAAACACAAAGAATATTCGAACCTCGTCAAAGAGTTACCAAGCAAACAGAGAATTTCAGAACTTTGCAGGAGAATCTTGGCAATGGCTGGACAAGTATTATGAGCCAAAACTGGGAAAGTTAACGAAATGGAATAAGAGCAGAAGTGAATCACTGCGACTCATACAGCAGCAAATCAAAGCTTTCATTAAACAGCTGCAACCACTGCAGGATGAGGTGACAAGGTTAAATCTCCAGAGGCAACGCCTTGAACAACAGTTACAATTTATGCAGAGAAAATGGGCTGAGGACATTCTGCAATATCAGGTAAGGAGACAGAGCTGTAATTTCCCAGCTCCATGGCGGTGTAACTGGGGGTACCCCAAAGATGCGCTGGGGAATCCCCCTCCAGATGTTCCCAGATACAGTTTGCAACACAATTACCCAGGAAGTGAAACTTCCTCTGGACAGTTGCCCTCCACTGAAACCCATTTGGAAATGAGATTTGAATCAGAAACCTCAGATTTTGCGACCCAGAAAAAACCCATTAAAACCACTTCCAGCATCTGCGTAACTATTATACAGATCCACACTGACCTCCTGCGGGATTACCCCCCCCCCCCCCCCCCCACCCCTCCCCCGCAACAGTCTGAACCCCTGCAGGACTTTCTGGAGGTGAAGAGAAATTTCTTCACCCAGAGGGTGGTGAATGTTTGGAATTCACTATCACAGAAAGTAGTTGAGGCCAAAATGTTTCCTGATTTCAAGAAGAAATTAGGTATAGCTCTTAAGGCTAAAGGGATCAAGTGATATGGGGGAAGGGAGGATCAGGATATTGAATTTGATGATCAGCCATGATCAAGATGAATGGCGGAGCAGGCTCGAAGGGCCTGTCAGAGATCCTTGGGAGCAGCAACCTTAGGCACACTTACTCGACTCTTAATATAAACAGGACCAGACACCATGCATCCAATGCACAGTTTTTAATTTCTTGTGCACAGGGAGAACTCCCCTCCCTCCATCGAAATGGCTGGAGCAGTTCTGAGGTGATACACTATCAATCAAGCAAAGACTAGTTTGTATGCAAGAACAAATAAGCTTTTATTAGCAAAAGACTTGGAGCACACCCATGCCGATGAACTGGTCCACACACTGGGGCAGGGGGGTGGGGAGCAGTCAGCTTTATACCTGGACCAGGGGGGGGAGGAGTCCCGAGCGGGGCGGGCAGGGACATGTCCAGGCATGTCACACACACACACAGACAATAAGCTAACAGTGGTTTACCACATTCACCCCGTGCTTTTAAAAAAGAGTCCGGCGGGGGTGAGGTGGGTGGAACGATATTTACAGAATTACAAATTTACAAATTTAGTCTCTCTGGGGGCTTGATCTGCCGCTGCGACCGCCGTAGTGCCGGTCGTGGTGTCGGTTCCGGTGGCCGCGGTGTTGGTTCAGGCGCCAGGCCGTAGTCGCTCGAGTCGTCTGTAGTCCCTTCCGATTGTCGGGTGCGTGGTGGCGGCTCCTGGGGCTCAGGCATGCTGTATACGGGGGTTGGGGGTGTGGGGTTGTGGGTCATCGTGGTCCCTGGGACACCTGCGGGTGCCAGGTCTCGAATAGAGCCCGTGTCCTCCCGCCCGTCGGGGTACGCCACATAGGCGTATTGGGGGTTGGCATGGAGGAGTTGGACCCTTTCGATCAGGGGGTCCAACTTATGGGTCCTCACGTGCTTCCGGACAGGACAGGGCCTGGGGACGTCAGCCACGATGATAGCGAGGTCCCCGAGGAGGACTTTCTGGGGAAAACAAACATTCTTTCGTGAGGGGTAGCATTGATAGCTGTGCAAAGGAGTGATCTAATCGAGTGTAGTGCATCAGGGAGGACCTCTTGACAGCGGGTGACTGGAAGACCTTTAGACCTCAGAGCTAGTAAAACGGCCTTCGAGACTGTCGCGTTCTCCCTCTCTACCTGTCCGTTCCCCCTGGGGTTGTAGCTGGTGGTCCTACTCGAGGCTATGCCTTTGGAGAGCAGGTACTGTCGCAGCTCATCACTCATAAAGGAGGATCCCCGGTCGCTATGGACATAGCTAGGGAAACCGAACAGGGTGAAGAGGCTGTGCAGGGCCCTGACGACCGTGGCCGAGGTCATATCCGGGCAGGGAATAGCAAAGGGGAAACGTGAATATTCGTCAATGACATTGAGGAAGTATATGTTGCGGTCAGAAGAGAGGAGGGGGCCTTTGAAGTCGACGCTTAGGCGTTCGAAAGGGCAGGTGGCCTTTATGAGGTGTGCTCTGTCTGGCCGATAGAAGTGCGGCTTGCACTCTGCGCAGACCTGGCAGTGTCTTGGTAGTGTGGATGAACAGAAGGATCTGGGTGTCCATGTGCATAGATCCCTGAAAGTTGGCACCCAGGTTGATAGGGTTGTTAAGAAGGCGTACGGTGTGTTAGCTTTTATTGGTAGAGGGATTGAGGGATTGAGTTTCAGAGCCAGGAGGTCATGCTGCAAATGTACAAAACTCTGGTGCGGCCGCATTTGGAGTATTGCGTACAGTTCTGGTCGCCGTATTATAGGAAAGATGTGGAAGTGTTGGAAAGGGTGCAGAGGAGATTTACCAGGATGTTGCCTGGTATGGTGGGAAAATCGTATGAGGAAAGGCTGAGGGGCTTGAGGTTGTTTTCGTTAGAGAGAAGAAGGTTAAGAGGTGACTTAATAGAGGCATACAAGATGATCAGAGGATTAGATAGGGTGGATAGTGAGAGCCTTTTTCCTCGGATGGTGTTGGCTAGCACAAGGGGACATAGCTTTAAATTGAGGGGTGAGAGATATAAGACAGATGTTAGAGGTAGGTTATTTACTCAGAGAGTGGTGAGGACGTGGAATGCCCTGCCTGCAGCAGTGGTGGACTCGTCAACATTAAGAGCATTCAAATGGTTATTGGATAAACATATGGATGATATTGGAAAAGTGTAGATTAGATGGTCTTTAGATTGGTACCACTGGTCGGTGCAACATCGAGGGCTGAAGGGCCTGTACTGCGCTGTAATGTTCTATGTTCTATGTGTCTGGTTATAGTCCTGACTTCCTCAATGGAGTAGGGCAGGTTACGGGCTTTGATGAAGTGAAAAAACCTGGTGATCCCCGGGTGGCAGAGGTCGTTGTGGAGAGTCTGCAATTGGTCTATTTGTGCGCTGGCACATATTCCCCGGGACAGGGCGTCTGGGGGCTCATTGAGCTTCCCGGGCCGGTATAAGATGTCGTAATTGTAGGTGGAAAGCTCGATTCTCCACCTCAATATTTTATCATTTTTGATCTTGCGTGTTATTAAACATGAATGCAACTGACTGTTGGTCCGTGAGTAGGGTTAGAAATAGGAAAGGAGCGGTCACGTTGTTAGGAGTTTACTATAGGCCCCCAAATAGTAATAGAGATGAGGAGGAAGAAATTGCTAAGCAGATTATGGATATGTGTGGGGGTCACAGGGTAGTTGTCATGGGGGACTTTAACTTTCCAAATACTGATTGGAACCTTTGTAGGTCAAATAGTTTGGATGGGGCAGTTTTTGTGCAGTGTGTGCAGGAGGGTTTCCTGACACAATATGTGGATAGGCCGACAAGAGGTGAGGCCACATTGGATTTGGTACTGGGAAATGAACCGGGCCAAGTGTTAGATTTGGTTGTGGGAGAGCACTTTGGAGATAGTGACCACAATTCGGTGTCTTTTGGTATTGCAATGGAGAGGGATAGGGCCGTACGGCAGGGCAAGGTTTACAATTGGGGGAGAGGTAATTATGATGCGATTAGGCAAGAATTAGGGGGCATAAGTTGGGAACAGAAACTGTCAGGGAAAGGCACTAATGAAAAGTGGAACTTTTTCAAGGAACAAATACTGGATGTCCTTGATAGGTATGTCCCTGTCAGGCAGGGAGGAAATGGCCGAGTGAGGGAACCATGGTTCACGAAAGAGGTGGAATGTCTTGTGAAAAGGAAGAGGGAAGCTTATGTAGGGATGAGGTAACAAGGTTCAGATGGCTCGATTGAGGGTTACAAGTTAGCAAGGAACGAGCTGAAAAAGGGGCTGAGGAGAGCTAGGAGGGAACATGAGAAGTCCTTGGCGGGTCGGATCAAGGAAAACCCCAAGGCTTTTTACTCTTATGTGAGGAATAAAAGAATGACCAGGGTGAGGTTAGGGCCGGTCAAGGACAGTAGTGGGAACTTGTGTATGGAGTCAGTAGAGATAGGCGAGGTGATGAATGAATACTTTTCTTCAGTGTTCACCAAGGAGAGGGGCCATGTTTTTGAGGAAGAGAAGGTGTTACAGGCTAATAGGCTGGAGGAAATAGATGTTCGGAGGGAGGATGTCCTGGCAATTTTGAATAAACTGAAGGTCGATAAGTCCCCTGGGCCTGATGAAATATATCCTAGGATTCTTTGGGAGGCAAGGGATGAGATTGCAGAGCCTTTGGCTTTGATCTTTGGGTCCTCACTGTCCACGGGGATGGTGCCAGAGGACTGGAGAATGGCGAATGTTGTTCCTCTGTTTAAGAACGGGAATAGAAATGACCCTGGTAATTATAGGCCGGTTAGTCTTACTTCGGTGGTTGGTAAATTGATGGAAAAGGTACTTAGGGATGGGATTTACGACCATTTAGAAAGATGCGGATTAATCCGGGATAGTCAGCACGGATTCGTGAAGGGCAAGTCGTGCCTCACAAATTTGATAGAATTTTTTGAGGAGGTAACTAAGTGTGTTGATGAAGGTAGGGCAGTTGATGTCATATACATGGATTTTAGTAAGGCGTTTGATAAGGTCCCCCATGTTCGGCTTATGATGAAAGTGAGGAGGTGTGGGATAGAGGGAAAGTTGGCCGATTGGATAGGTAACTGGCTGTCTGATCGAAGACAGAGGGTGGTAGTCGATGGAAAATTTTCGGATTGGAGGCAGGTTGCCAGCGGAGTGCCACAGGGATCAGTGCTTGGTCCTCTGCTCTTTGTGATTTTTATTAATGACTTAGAGGAGGGGGCTGAAGGGTGGATCAGTAAATTTGCTGATGACATCAAGATTGGTGGAGTAGTGGATGAGGTGGAGGGCTGTTGTAGGCTGCAAAGAGACATAGATAGGATGCAAAGCTGGGCTGAAAAATGGCAAATGGAGTTTAACCCTGATAAATGTGAGGTGATTCATTTTGGTAGGACAAATTTAAATGTGGATTACAGGGTCAAAGGTAGGGTTCCGAAGACTGTGGAGGAACAGAGAGATCTTGGGGTCCATATCCACAGATCTCTGAAGGTTGCCACTCAAGTGGATAGAGCTGTGAAGAAGGCCTATAGTGTGTTAGCTTTTATTAACAGGGGGTTGGAGTTTAAGAGCCGTGGGGTTATGCTGCAACTGTACAGGACCTTGGTGAGACCACATTTGGAATATTGTGTGCAGTTCTGGTCACCTCACTATAAGAAGGATGTGGAAGCGCTGGAAGGAGTGCAGAGGAGATTTACCAGGATGCTGCCTGGTTTGGAGGGTAGGTCTTATGAGGAAAGATTGAGGGAGCTAGGGCTGTTCTCTCTGGAGCGGAGGAGGCTGAGGGGAGACTTAATAGAGGTTTATAAATTGATGAAGGGGATAGATAGAGTGAATGTTCAAAGACTATTTCCTCGGGTGGATGGAGCTATTACAAGGAGGCATAACTATAGGGTTCATGGTGGGAGATATAGGAAGGATAACAGAGGTAGGTTCTTTAGGCAGAGAGTGGTTGGGGTGTGGAATGGACTGCCTGCAGTGATAGTGGAGTCAGACACTTGAGAAACATTTAAGCGGTTATTGGATAGGCACATGGAGCACACCAGGATGATAGGGAGTGGGATAGCTTGATCTTGGTTTCAGATAAAGCTCGGCACAACATCGTGGGCCGAAGGGCCTGTTCTGTGCTGTACTGTTCTATCTTCTATGAATCGTTTACCAGCTAAGTAGTGGCGCCAGTGCCGTACAGCTTCCACTATGGCTTGGGCCTCCTTTTCGACAGAGGAGTGTCGAATTTCAGGGCCTTGGAGGGTTCGTGAGAAGAAGGCCACGGGTCTGCCCGCCTGGTTAAGGGTGGCGGCTAGGGCGAAGTCAGACGCATCGCTCTCCACCTGGAATGGGATGGATTCATCTACAGCGTGCATCGTTGCCTTCGCGATGTCTGCTTTGATGCGGTCGAAGTCCAGGCGGGCCTCTCCCGTCAGGGGAAAAGAGGTGGATTTAATGAGCAAACGGGCTTTATCCGCATAATTGGGGACCCACTGGGCGTAATACGAGAAGAAGCCCAGGCATCTCCTCAGTGCTTTGAGGCTGGTGGGGAGGGGGAGTTCCAGGAGGGGACGCATGCGGTCGGGATCGGGACCGATGACCCCGTTTTCCACAACACAACCAAGGATGGCGAGGCAGCGTGTGCGGAATACGCACTTCTCCTTATTATAGGTCAGATTTAGGAGTGTGGCAATGTGGAGGCATTTGTGGAGGTTGGCGTCGTGGTCCTGCTGATCATGGCCGTAGATGGTGACGTTATCCAGGTACGGGAAGGTGGCCCGCAGCCATTTCTGGTCTACCATTCGGTCCATGTCGCACTGGAAAACCAAAGCCGAAGGGGACCCTAAGGAAGTGATAGAGGCAGCCATCCGCCTCGAAGGCAGTATATTGGCGGTCTTTCGGGCAGATACGGAGCTGGTGATATGCAGATTTTAAGTCGATGGTGGAGAACACCCGATATTGCGCAATCTGATTAACCATGTCAGATATGCGGGGAAGGGGGTACGCGTCCAGCTGCGTGCAGCGGTTAATGGTCGGACTGTAGTCAATGACCATGCGATGTTTCTCCCCAGTCTTAACAACTACTACTTGGGCTCTCCAGGGGCTGGTACTGGCCTCGATGATCCCCTCCCCTTGGAGCCGTTGTACTTCGGACCTGATAAAAACTCTGTCTCCAGCTCTGTACCGTCTGCTCTTGGTGGCGATGGGCTTGCAGTCGGGGGTGAGATTTTCAAACAGTGAGGGAGGGGCGACTTTAAGGGTCGAGAGGCTGCAGGTGGTGCGCGGTGGGCGATCGAAGAACTGCTGATTGCAAACGGAGAGTGGGGGAAAAGGCCAATGATACCTCATGGTGACGCTCTTAAGGTGACACAGGAAATCTAGCCCCAGGAGTACGGCAGCGCAGAGTTGTGGCAGCATGAGGAGCCTGAAATTTTTGTACACTGTGCCCCGTACAGTCAGGGTCGCCATGCAGTACCCGAGGACATCCACCGAGTGGAACTTTGAAGCCATGGAGATCGTTTGCTTCACTGGCAGTACTGAAAGGGCGTAGCGACTCACTGTGTTAGGGTGAATAAAGCTCTCCGTACTCCCACAGTCAAATAAACAGTTTGTAGTGCGACCGTTTACCTCGATGTCCATCATGGACCTAGCGAGTTGGTGAGGCCTGGATTGGTCCAGCGTAATCGAAGCCACCGTTGGATTTTGCAACGCGGCTGACGGCGTCCAAGATGGTGGCCCGCACGGTTCACACATGGCTGATGGCATCAAAGATGGCGGCTCGCACGGCCCACATGCGGCTGATGGCGTCCAAGATGGCGAACCGGACGCGGCTACCGGCGCCCAAGATGGCGGCCCCCGCGGGTCGCACACGGCGCGACTGGGCTTGGAGATCAATTGTGCCCTGCATAGCTTCACGTAATGGCCCTTCTTTCCACACCCGGAGCAGATCGCATCCTTCGCCAGGCAGTGTTGTCGGGGGTGCTTCCCCAGGCCGCAGACATAGCACTTCGGGCCTCCGGAGACTGCCGCAGCGGTCAGGTCATTGGTCGGACGTGGCGTAGGCCTATGGTCCTCCCGAGTACAGAGGTGGCGGCGGCCGCGGTGTCCACGATGCGCCCCCGTGGTCAGGGGTGTAGGCCTCGAGATTACGGAAGGCCACCTCTAATGAGTCAGCAAGCGCCACAGTCTTTTGTAGATCCAGCCCACCCTGTTCCAGCAGTCGTTGTCGGATATAGTTTGACCTGATACCCGTGACATAGGCGTCTCTGATTAAGTCCTCAGTGTTTTGGGCGGCTGTTACGGCCTTGCAGTTGCAGGCCCTGCCAAGTGCTCGCAACGCACGCAGGAATTGATCGCCCGATTCTCCCGGCTGTTGTCTGCGAGTAGCCAGAAGATGTCTGGCGTAGATTTCATTAGACTGTTTGTTGTACTGGCCTTTTAAAAGTTCGATCGCATCCTTGTAAGTTTCAGCGTCTCTAATCATCGAGAATACTTGATCGCTTACCCGGGCGTGGAGCACGTGTAGCTTGTCGGTTTCGGTCCGGACGACGGAGGCGGAGGCGGAGGCGGTGAGGAAAGTTTCGAAACATCGCAGCCAGTGATCGAAGCTGTTAGAGGCTCCTACGGCTTGAGGATCCAATTCTAATCTATCGGGTTTTAGTATCTGCTCCATCCCAAAACTTTTGTGAATAAGATTGATGCACTATCAATCAAGCAAAGGCTAGTTTGTATGCAAGAACAAATGGGCTTTTATTAGCAAAAGACTTGGAGCACACCCATGCCGATGAACTGGTCCAGAGACTGAGGCAGGGGGTGGGGAGCAGTCACCTTTATACCTGGACCGCGGGGGGGGGGGGGGGGGGGGGGGGGGGAGGAGTCCCGGGCAGGGCCGGCAGGGACGTGTCCGGGCATGTCACACACACACACACACAGGCAATAAGCTAACAGTGGTTTACCACATGAGGTTACAGGGAAACAGCTCAGCGATTATAGTCAATTACAGCAAATCAGGAACAAGAGATTTTTCACATCTTTCATTGACATCCATATTTGCCAGTTAAATCCTGGCTTTTTGCCCTTTCTCATTCGATGACAAATTGACTTCTGCGAATCCTTCATTTGCATGGCATAACCCCATATCTCACCTTTGGTATTTGTTATTCAAAAATCCAAACTTACTCACCAACATAAGAACAACAAAGAACAATACAGCACAGGAACAGGCCCTTTGGCCCTCCAAGCCCGCGCTGCTCCCTTGTCCAAACTAGACCATTCTTTTGTATCCCTCCGTTCCCACTCCGTTCATGTGGCTATCTAGATAAGTCTTAAACGTTCCCAGTGTGCCCACCTCCACCACCTTGCCTGGCAGCGCATTCCAGGCCCCCACCACCCTCTGTGTAAAATATGTCCTTCTGATATCCATGCTAAACCTCCCCCCCCCTCACCTTGAACCTATGACCCCTTGTGAACGTCACCACTGACCTGGGAAAAAGCTTCCCACCGTTCACCCTATCTATGCCTTTCATAATTTTATACACCTCTATTAGGTCTCCCCTCATCCTCCGTCTTTCCAGTGAGAACAACTCCAGTTTACCCAATCTCTCCTCATAACTAAGCCCTTCCATACCAGGCAACATCCTGGTAAACCTCCTCTGCACACTCTCTAAAGCCTCCACGTCCTTCTGGTAGTGTGGCGAACCAGAACTGGACGCAGTATTCCAAATGCGGCCGAACCAACGTTCTATACAACTGCAACATCAGACCCCAACTTTTATACTCTACGCCCCGTCCTATAAAGGCAAGGGTGCCATATGCCTTCTTCACCACCTTCTCCACCTGTGACGTCACCTTCAAGGATCTGTGGACTTGCACACCCAGGCCCCTCTGCGTATCTACACCCTTTATGGTTCTGCCATTTATCGTATAGCTCCCCCCTACATTAGCTCTACCAAAATGCATCACTTCGCATTCATCTGGATTGAACTCCATCTGCCATTTCTTTGCCCAAATTTCCAGCCTATCTATATCCTTCTGTAGCCTCTGACAATGTTCCTCACTATCTGCAAGTCCAGCCAATTTTGTGTCGTCCGCAAACTTACTGCTCACCCCAGTTACACCTTCTTCCAGATCGTTTATATAAATCACAAACAGCAGAGGTCCCAATACAGAGCCCTGCGGAACACCACTAGTCACAGGCCTCCAGCCGGAAAAAGACCCTTCCACTACCACCCTCTGTCTTCTGTGACCAAGCCAGTTCTCCACCCATCTAGCTACCTCCCCCTTTATCCCATGAGATCCAACCTTTTGCACCAACCTACCATGAGGGACTTTGTCAAACGCTTTACTAAAGTCCATATAGACGACATCCACGGCCCTTCCCTCATCAACCATTCTAGTCACTTCTTCAAAAAACTCAACCAGGCTAATGAGGCATGACCTCCCTCTCACAAAACCATGCTGACTATCGTTAATGAGTTTATTCCTTTCTAAATGCGCATACATCCTATCTCTAAGAATCCTCTCCAACAACTTCCCTACCACGGACGTCAAGCTCACCGGCCTATAATTTCCCGGGCTATCCTTCCTACCCTTCTTAAATAACGGGACCACATTAGCTATCCTCCAATCCTCTGGGACCTCACCTGTGTCCACTGACGAGACAAAGATTTGCGTCAGAGGCCCAGCGATTTCATCTCTCGTCTCCCTGAGCAGCCTTGGATAGATTCCATCAGGCCCTGGGGATTTGTCAGTCTTTATATTCTCTAAAAAACCTAACACTTCCTCCCTTGTAATGGAGATTTTCTCTAACGGTTCAACACTCTCCTCTGAGACACTCCCAGTCAACACATCCCTCTCCTTTGTGAATACCGACGCAAAGTATTCATTTAGGATCTCCCCTACTTCTTTGGGCTCTGAGCATAATGCCCCACTTTTGTCCCTGAGAGGTCCGATTTTTTCCCTGACAACACTTTTGTTCCTAACGTACGAATAAAATGCCTTGGGATTCTCCTTCATCCTGTCTGCCAAGGACATTTCGTGACCCCTTTTTGCCCTTCTAATTCCTCGTTTGAGTTCTTTCCTACTTTCTTTGTATTCCTCCAGAGCTCCCTCTGTTTTTAGCTGCCTGGATGATGCGCGTTATCATACACGAGGCTAGATGCTCAGGAAATAAAGGCTTTTATTTACTGTAATGAAGCAGCCAATAATTATATACACGATCCCAGACTGAGGGGTCCCAGCCAGAGCAGGGACCTTTATACCTCTCCCAGGAGGCGGAGCCCAACTGGGATGTACCACAACACTACAGTACAAAGGTGTAACAACCCCACCCTAACCCCAACAGCAACAAGTAGCACAACCCATCCCTAACCCCAACAGTAACATATGTACATCCTTGTAGTACTGGCCAGACCCTGGCTCAGTACTATCCAGTGGGAACCAACGATGGTTCACCACATTCACCCCTCCTTTGAGAACTAAGGCCGGCGGGGTACAAAAAACAGAATAAACTGTCATCAGTCTATAAGTTCAGACGGTCAGGGGGACCGCACCATCGTTGTGACCTCCTCAATATCGGCGGTGACACCGGAGTAGGCACTTGCGGTGGCGTTCTCCCCAAGGCGGCGTCCAGCTGTTCTTCCACGGACTCACAGGCCAGTTGACCCTGAGGTGACGGTAGTCCATGGAGTCCTGACACGCCCTGCAGTGGCGACCATCCTCTGGCCTCAGGCAAGCTGTACACGGGAGTAAAAGGGTTAAGCTATGGTCCCGATGCTGCCCGCGCCGTGTCCGGGGGAGAAACAAGAGTTAAGGGGTTTGTAACAGGGGGTATGGGAGCGACAGGGGTTGCTACGTCCCCTGCTGGCACCAGGTCTCGGATCGAGACCGTGTCCTCTCGCCCGTCAGGGTATGCCACATAGGCATACTGAGGGTTGGCGTGGAGGAGATGGACCTGTTCGACCAACGGGTCGGACTTGCGGGCCCTTACATGTCGCCGCAGGAGGACGGGTCCTGAGTACGTCAACCAAGACGGTAATGAGGTCCCCGAGGAAGACTTCCGAGGGAATGAAAACATCCTCTCATGGGGAGTAGCGTTGGTTGCCGTACACAGGAGTCAGCAAATAGAATGGAGCGCATCAGGGAGCACCTCTTGCCAACGGGAGACTGGAAGACTTTTTGACTTCAACGCCAGTCAGACAGCCTTCCAGACTGTAGCATTCTCACGTTCCACCTGTCCGTTACCCCTAGGGTTGTAGCTCGTGGTCCTACTAGAGGCAATCCCGTATGAGAGCAGGAATTGCCTCAAGTCATCGCTCATGAACGACGAGCCCCTGTCGCTGTGAATATAGCTGGGGTACCCGAACAGGGTCGAGAGATCACGGAATGCCTTGATAACCGTGGCAGCGGATGTATCAGAGCAGGGAACAACAAAAGGGAATCTAGAGTACTCGTCAATGATATTGAGGAAGTACACATTCCGATCTGTTGAGGGAAGGGGGCCCTTAAAATCGACACTCAGTCTCTCGAAGGGACAAGTGGCCTTGACTAAATGTGCCCGGTCAGGTTGGTAAAAGTGCGGTTTGCATTCCGCGCAAACCCGACAGCTTCTTGTTACGGACCTGACGTCCTCCACCGAGTAGGGAAAGTTGCGGGCTTTTATAAGGTGGTAGAGCCGAGTGACCCCAGGATGGCATAGGTCATTATGGAGAGCCTGCAAACGGTCCTCCTGTATACTGGCGCATGTTCCACGCGAGAGGGCATCCGAGGGCTCATTGAGTTTCCCTGGACGGTACATGATGTCGTAGTTATAGGTGGAGAGTTCAATTCTCCACCGCAAGATCTTGTCATTCTTGATCTTGCCCCTCTGCGTGTTATTAAACATGAACGCCACGGACCGCTGGTCCGTGATCAGGGTGAATCGTTTTCCCGCCAAGTAATGGCGCCAGTGCCTGACGGCCTCCACAATGGCCTGGGCCTCCTTTTCCACCACTGAATGCCGGATTTCAGGGCCTTGGAGGGTGCGGGAAAAAAATGCGACGGGCCTGCCCGCCTGGTTAAGTGTGGCGGCCAGGGCGAAATCAGATGCATCGCTCTCCACCTGAAAGGGGATGGACTCGTCAACAGCGTGCATCGTAGCTTTCGCGATGTCGGCTTTTAATTTATCGAAGGCCAATCGGGCCTCTGGCGTTAGGGGAAAAGTCGTGGACTTAATGAGCGGACGGGCTTTGTCCGCGTAATTGGGAACCCACTGCGCATAATAAGAGAAGAAGCCTAAGCATCTTCTCAGTGCTTTTGCACTAGTGGGCAATGGAAGTTCAGAAAGGGGGCACACACGGTCTGGATCAGGGCCAATGACCCCGTTTTCCACCACGTATCCTAGGATGGCTAAACGGCGCGTACGAAACACACACTTCTCCCTGTTGTAGGTCAGGTTCAGGCGAGATGCAGTGCGTAGGAAATTCAGGAGATTCGTGTCGTGGTCCTGCTGGTCATGGCCGCAGATGTTGACATTATCCAGGTACGGGAAGGTAGCCCGCAGCCCGTTCTGGTCCACCATTCGGTCCATAGCACGCTGGAAGACCGAGACCCCATTGGTGACACCAAAGGGAACCCTGAGAAAGTGATACAAGCGACCATCCGCCTCAAAAGCCGTGTATTGTCAGTTCTCTGGGCAAATGGGGAGTTGGTGGTAGGCAGACTTGAGGTCTATGGTGGAGAACACCCGGTACTGCGCAATCTGATTGACCATATCAGATATGCGCGGGAGAGGATACGCATCCAGCTGCGTGTATCGATTAATGGTCTGACTGTAGTCAATGACCATCCGGGGTTTGTTCCCGCTCTTGACCACCACGACCTGCGCCCTCCACGGACTAGCGCTGGGTTGTATGATCCTTTCTTTGAGGAGCCGCTGAACTTCAGATCGAATGAAAATCCGATCCTCAGCGCTGTAATGCCTACTTTTAGTCGTGATGGGCTTGCAGCCTGGCACAAGATTCTGGAACAGGGAGGGTGTGGTGATCTTCAGCGTCGAGAGGCTACAGGCGAGGTGCGTTGGGCAATTTGGAGGCTGCTGTTCTCCCACTGACAGTGAAGGGAGTGGCCCACCGTACTGTAGGGTTACACTCCTCAAGTGGACCATGAAGTTTAGTCCGAGGAGTATTGGCGCGCAAAGGTACGGCAACACTAGGAGCTTGAAACGCTCGTAAACTGTGCCTTGCACCGTCAAAGTTACCACGCAACTCCCTAGCACGGTGACAGACCGGGACCTCGATGCCATAGAGATTGTCTGTTTGGCAGGTTGAATCCGGAGTCCACACCGCTTCACAGTGTCTGGGTGGATAAAGCTCTCAGTGCTCCCGCTGTCAAACAGACAATAAATCACGTGGTCATTTACCTGCATGTTCATCATAGATTTGTTAAGTCTATGAGGCTTGGCCTGGTCCAGGATGATTGACGCCACCGTTGGTTCATGAGCGCCACTGCAGGCAGCTGAAATCGACGAGGAGGACCCCTGCTGGTCGTTCGCGGTCGGTGCCGACCAACATGGCCGCTCCCATAGGTCGCACGTGGGTGATGGCGCCAAACTCAGCGTCCCCTGGTGGTCACACACCTCCGACTCCGTCGACCGTAATGGCGTCGTCCTGGCCTCGCACGTGGACGAACCCCTCGATGATTTCGACGACGAAGAGCCGAGCTCTGAAGAATCGCAGGCCGCACTGCCGTTCCTAGATTTAGATCGGCACACTTTCGAATAGTGCCCCTTCTTACTGCAGGCGGAGCACAACACAGCCTTAGCGGGACACCGTTGCCAAGTATGCTTCGCTCCCCCACAGAAGTAACACTGCGGGCCGCCCGGAGCTGCTGCCGTCGTCTGGCCCGAGTGTGAGCACGCCATTACGCAGCATTTCGAACCTGAGGGACGAGGAGGGATTGGCGACTGCTCCTGCCATGTCGTCTCCACATGGTCTTCCGGATACAATACTAGGCTTTTGGAGGCCGTCTCCAGCATCTCCGCTAGCTCGATTGCCTGGGTAAGGTCAAGGTTACCTTTCTCCAATAGTTTAAGTCGAATGTACGACGATCCGACTCCCGCCACAAACGCATCTCGGGCGAGGTCGTTCATGCTCTGCTCAGCCGACACAGCTTTGCAGTTACAGCCCCTGGCTAGCTGTAGGAGCTCGTTCGCATATTCCTCCATCGTTTCGCCAGACTGCCGTCGTCGAGTGGCTCAGAGGTAACGAGCGTGTATTTCATTGGGCGGTTTGATATAACGCTTCTTCAGAAGCTCGAGGGCCTTTGTGTAATCGGTGGCCGCACGGATCGCGAGGTAGACAGTGTCGCTTACCCTCGCATGGAGGACCCGGAGTCTGTCATCATCTGTGGTGACCGCTGCGGAGGCTGCCAGGTAGTCTTCGAAACACTTCAGCCAGTGGTCGAAGGTGTTAGAGGCACCCACCGCACGTGGATCTAGTGTAAGGCGTTCCGGCTTCAGTATCTGCTCCATACTCTTTTTTTTTCTTCGACGAGAGTTCAACAACAGTAAATAAAATTGATGCGCGTTATCACACACGAGGCTAGATGCTCAGGAAATAAAGGCTTTTATTTACTGTAATGAAGCAGCCAATAATTATATACACGATCCCAGACTGAGGGGTCCCAGCCAGAGCAGGGACCTTTATACCTCTCCCAGGAGGCGGAGCCCGACTGGGATGTACCACAACACAACAATACAAAGGTGTAACAACCCCACCCTAACCCCAACAGCAACAAGTAGCACAACCCATCCCTAACCCAACAGTAACATATGTACATCCTTGTAGTACTGGCCAGACCCTGGCTCAGTACTATCCAGTGGGAACCAACGATGGTTCACCACACTGGACCTAATGTACGCCTCTCTTTTCTTTTTGACCAGTCCCTCAATTTCCCTGGTTATCCACGGTTCTCGAAACCTCCCCTTCCTATCCTTCTTTTTTACAGGAACATGTCTGTCCTGCAGCCCGAACAACTGTTCCTTAAAAGACTCCCACATGCCAGATGTGGATTTACCCTCAAACAGCCTCTCCCAATCAACAGCTGCCAATTTCTGCCCAATCCCACTAAAGTTAGCCTTCCCCCAATCCAACACCTTAACCTTGGGACACCACTCATCCTTTTCCATCGCTATCCTAAAGCTAACAGAATTGTGGTCACTATTTGCCACTTGTTCCCCTACTGAAACTTTGAAGACCTGACCGGCTCATTCCCCAGTGCTCGGTCCAGTCTAGCCCCCTCTCCAGTCGGGCTATCGACATATTGTTCCAAAGAACCTTCCTGTACGCATTTTACAAATTCCTCCCCATTCAGAGTCCCAGCTCTAAGCGATTTCCAGTCTATACCAGGGAAATTGAAGTCTCCCACTACAACAACCCTATTTTTCCTGCATCTATCCAGTATCTCTTGACATATCCATTCTTCCACTTCCCTTGGGCTGTTGGGGGGCCTGTAGTATATCCCCAACGTAGTGACTGCGCCCTTCCTGTTTCTGAGCTCCACCCACAGTGACTCGTTACACGACCCCTCTGAATTGTCCTCCCTCTGCACCGCTGTAATATGTTCTCTAACTAATACTGTACTCCCCCACCTCTTTTGGCCCCTCCTCTGTCTCGCCTAAAACACTTGTACCCCGGAATATTCAGCTGCCAGTCCTGTCCCTCTTTCAACCAAGTCTCTGTCACCGCAACCACATCCAAATTCCTCGTAAGCATTAAGGCCCTAAGTTCGTCTGTCTTACCTGCCACGCTCCTTGCATTGGACTAGAGGCACTCCAGACCTCCAGGCCCAGTGAGGTCATCCTCCCCCAGAGTGCTCTTCTTCTTTGCCAGCCTTGTCCTGGCCCCAAGCTCGTCCCCAGCCTCTACACTTGTAGACCTAATTTTTTGATCCCCACCCCCCTGCCATATTAGTTTAAACCCACCCGAACTGCACTAGCAAAACTCCCAGCCAGGATATTCGTGCCCTTCCAATTTAGTTGTGACCCGTCCTTCTTGTACAGGTGCCATCCTCTGTTGAAAACTTCCCAAGGATCCAGGAAAATGAAGCCCTCCCTCCTGGACCAGTCCTCTAGCCAAGCGTTCAATTGTACTAACTCCCTATTCCTAGCCTCACTGGCACGAGGCATTGGGAGCAGCCCAGATATTGCCACCCTGGAGGCCCTACTTTTTAGCCTATTTCCCAACTCCCTGAATTGCTCTCGTAGGATCCCCCTGCTCTTCCTATCTACGTCATTTGCACCAATGTGTACAACGACATCCGTTTCTTTATCTTCCCCTTTTAATATGCCTCCTATCCGCTCGGAGACGTCCAGTACCCGAGCACCAGGTAGGCAGACTACCATCCTGGAGTCCCGTTTGCACCCACAGAATCGCCTGTCCATGCCTCTAACCGATGCATCCCCCACCACTATTGCTCTCCTAATTCCTCTCTTTCCTTTCCTGGCCACAGAGCCTGACTCTGTGTCAGTGACCTGGTCACTGTGGCTTACCCCTGGCGAGTCATCCTCCTGCACACTATCCAAAACAATATACTTGTTTTGGAGGGGGACAACCACAGGTGACCCCTCCACTAATTGCTCACTAAGAGCCGCGCCCTTCCTGCTATGAGAGACAATCACTGGGATACTCTCTCGTACGTTACCCTTCTGACCTTTACTCCTCCTAACTGTGACCCACGTGTCTTCCTCCCGAGGCCCTGGTGTAACTACTTGCCTATAACTCGTGTCTATTAGTCTCTCATTCTCCCTGACTAGACCAAGGTCAGCAATCTGCAGCTCCGGTTCCATGACGCGGTCCCTCAGGAGCTGCAGTTCCACGCACCTGGCGCAAATGTGGTCTTCCGGGAGGCTAGGTGTTTCCAGGAACTCCCACATCCCACACCGGAAGCAACAAACTGGTCTATCACTCATAGTTACCCTTTTCCTTTATAGGTTTGGATAAAAATAACTTACCCTGCTTCGCCCTTTCCGCCTAAGCCCTGTGAGCCGAAGCCCTTACAGTTCACACTCTGCTTCCCCACTCACTCTGCTGCCCGCTCCCGACGCTGCCCGCTGTATACTGCGGCCTCCCTTTTATACTTCGCTCGCTTAAATAAAAAAAACTACTAAAATGTCCGCCCACGTGACCCCACGCCCGGTCTACTTCCGGTTTCAACTTAAACTCTATAAATCACTGCAACCCTGCGAAAAAATAAATAATTAAAGTCGCTCCCTTACCCTTTTTACTGCATCCACCAAACACTCCTCTCTCTCTTGCTCCGGATGAACAATGAAAGCCTCTGGTGAAGGTGAAGCCTCTGGTGAAGGTGAAGCCTCTGGTGAAGGTGAAGCCTCTGGTGAAGCCTCTGGTGAAGGTGAAGCCTCTGGTGAAGGTGAAGCCTCTGGTGAAGGTGAAGCCTCTGGTGAAGGTGACAAAGCAGAATGTTGTGTGGCCCAGTCTGAAGCAGACAGGCTCCCTTGAAGGTCTGCAATTGGTAACATTCTCACAAGCTGTTACAGAGAAGGTATGATTTTTAAAATCTGAACATTGTAACTTCCACAGGCCGAATGGCCTCCTCCTGCTTCTAGCTTCTATGTTTCAACAGTCATTTTTAAAAATTGTTTGGACTCTGGACTGGTTCCTACAGATTGGAGGGTAGCTAATGTAAGCCCGCTATTCAAAAAGGGAGGTAGGGAGAAAACAGGGATCTATAGACCAGTGAGCCTAACGTCGGTACTGGGGAAGCTGCTGGAGTCCATTATCAAGGATTTCATAACTCGGCATCTGGAAGGCAGTGGTATAATCAGACAAAGTCAGCATGGATTTACAAAAGGGAAGTCAAACTTGACGAATTTATTGGAATTTTGTGAGGATGTAACGAGTAGAGTTGACCAAGGAGAACCAGTGGATGTGGTTTATTTAGACTTTCAGAAGGCTTTCAACAAGGTCTCACATAACAGACTTTAAAGTTAAAGCACATGGGATTGCAGGTAATGTCTTGAGATGGATAGAAAGATGGCTAGCAGATAGGAAGCAAAGAGTTGGCATAAATGGGTCTTTTTCTGATTGGCAGTCAGTGACTACTGAGGTTCCGCAGGGATCAGTTCACATTATATATTAATGATTTGGAAGAGGGAACTGAATGTATTATCTCCAAATTTGCAGATGATACAAAGTTGGGTAGGAGGGTGAGCTGTGAGGAGGATGCAGAGATGATTCAGCATGATTTGGATAGGCTGAGTGTGTGGACATGTGCATGGCAGATGCAGTATAATGTGGATCAATGTGAGGTTATCCACTTTGGTAGCAGTAATAGGAAGGCAGATTATTATTTGAATGGGTGTAAATTGAGAGAGATGGATACTCAGTAAGACCTTGAGTCCTCATGCATCAGTCGCTGAAAGTAAGCATATAGGTACAGCAGGCAGTAAAGGTGGCAAATGGTATGTTGGCCTTCATAGCGAGAGGATTTGAACATAGGGATAGGAATGTTTTGCTGCAATTGTACAGGGTGTTGTTGAGGCCACATCTGGAGTATTTATAAATTATTTATTTTTTGGTATCCTTATCTGTGGAAGGATGTCCTTGCTATAGATGGAGTACAGCGAAGGTTTACCAGGCTGATTCCTGGGATGGCAGGTCTGTCATATGAGAAGAGACTAAGTCGGTTAGGATTATTATCACTGGAGTTTGGAAGAGTGAGAGGGGAATCTCATAGAACCTTATAAAATTCTAACAGGGTTAGACAGGGTAGATTCAGAAAGAATATTCCCAATGGTGGGGGAGTCCAGAACTAGGGGTCATAGTTTGAGAATAAGGGATTGTTGTGCCTGCCACACAGTCTGTTTTAATCCTTATACGGTGGACAAATAACTGCGAGTAGACGTCTGGTTAGTTCAATCAATATTTATTTAAGACACACAATCAATAATCACCCACCCAACCAACAATAAGTTAATCTTACAGAAAATACAGGAGTTCAAGTCCAATACGAGACCTTGACTTAACTTTGCGTGACTGGCAAGTACCCAAGCAGATATTGGCCTTTATCTGTGCGCTGGTCTCGGTCGTCCTCTGTGTAGTCTGGTCCTTTGGTCTGGTCTGGCACTCTGGCTCTGGTCTTCCTTCCTTCTCGGGTGTGGTGGCTCTCCTCGTGCTGGTCGTCACTGGCGATGGTCACCGGTGTTGTAGCTCGTTCGTGGGGTCAGTGAGAGAGAGAGATTCTTGGTTGTGCAGCACCCTTTATACCCCGTTGGGTTTCGCGCTCCTTTTGGCCATTGCCAATCAATCGATCAGGACTTGATCACCCTGATCGATAAAGTCCAATCAGGTGCTGCCACATCAATCTCTTGGTGTGTCCCCAACGGCCATGTCTGCAGGTGCTGGGGGCACGTAGGACACACACCTACCTCCCAAATAAGGGGTTACGATGCCCTTATGTCTGGTAAACAACCCAGTTTGACCAGAAAGTCCCTTTTGTCCTGGAGATGACCCATATCCTGTGTATTCACTCATCTGGGTTGCAGCCTGTTAATCTCTGTCTTTTAGGCTGCACCTTGCATCTTTGTAGAAACTTGATGTCTGTGTCAATATGCGCGATCTTCTTGGAGGTCCTCTCCACTTGGAGCCGGCTGTTTGCAGTGTCGATGGTAGTCATAATGTGGAGATGCTGGCGTCCAACGCCGGCATCTCCACATCATTTTAGGCTGCAGCCTGTCATCTTAGTTCTTGCCCAATTGTCCCAGAGTGCTTTACAAATCACCATTTTAGATGGCCCGTTTGGCCATAGTCTCCCCTTTGATCCTGAACGTGAAGCGTGATGGATCACAAACTCAGGAATTCCCCAGTCACTCAACAGTCATGAAAGGCCCAGGCATTGGCATGCACAGTAATAATACATTCCTACAACATATTCCAGAAGCTACAGACAACAACAACGCTCTACAAATACAAACAACCACATATTCTAAACCCCATTATTATAATAAGCTAATAACCCACAAATACAGACAATCAGATATTTCAAACACCATTATTACAATAAGCTAATTATAAACCAACATTCAAACAAACATTAGAATAAAGTATTCGCAGATCTGAGGCACATTTTGGGAGTAGGATTTCCAACGGCTCATTAGTACAAATCGCAAAATGGCAGGCTTCCTGTAAACATTACTCTACTGAATTAGAGGGGACCATGGTTCAAGGGCGGACCCTACGTTTTGCCTCCGGGTGATCCTCTTTTTCCATCGGTTGAATTGGACTGTGAGGATGATTAGGTATACCAGGGTGAACAAAATCAGTACTACCGCCAGGTGTGACATTGTGTGAACAAATGGATGGATTTGGATGTTTGAGCCCCAGTTTCAAAGGTCATCCCACCTGCCTGGTGAAATGTGTCCCTTGGTCGAACTCTATGCTGCGGGGAAGACCCCATCATGTAAACACCTGCTGGACTAATATCTTTGCGATGGTCTTAGCTGTGTTGGATCTAGTGGCGAATGCGTCAACCCATTTGGTGAAAGTGTCTATTATTACCAGGACGGATTTAAATCCATTCCTACATGGCGGTAGTGGGCCGATATAATTAATGAGGAGATTTGTCCGGGGACCTTCTACTGGGCGTGTGTGTCTGAGGGCCCGATTTTACCAAAATTTTGCGCCCGAAAACAGGCGCGAAATCGTGGTAAAGTTGGGCGTCGGGCCTAAAACGCGGTCCAGACCTGACCCAAGGCCAATCGCGCCTTTACTAACGGCCGATCCGGGCGCCGATCCAGCGCGCACCCGAATCGGCCAGCGGGCCGATTTAAATGCATTTGCAAGCATTTAAATCAGCATAATGAAGCCCGCACCCAACTTACCCAAGGATTCCCACTTTACGAGGTTCCGATCCGATCAGCGCCCACGCATTTACCGTGTTGCTGAATTCAAGTCCGATAGGGCTTCAACTCAGCAACTGAACCGTCGAATCGCCCCCGACCATCCTTCGCGGATCGCTGCCGTGAACCACCCCGGCAGCCCACACCCCCCACCCACCCCCACCCCCACCCCCGATCGGACCACCCTGGGACGCAGGCCCCGCCAGCAGCTCCGCCCCCCCCCCCTGGGATCGGACCCCCCGGGCCCCCAACCTATCTTGATCGCTGGTGTCCGTCGAAAGCATCTTGCGACCCTGGATCCTGGCCTTGCTCCGGGGGTCCTGGTGGGTAGGATGACATCTCTTCACTGGGGGGGATGGGTATAGAACATAGAACATAGAAAGCCACAGCACAAACAGGCCCTTCGGCCCACAAGTTGCGCCGATCACATCCCCACCTCTAGGCCTATCTATAGCCCTCAATCCCATTAAATCCCATGTACTCATCCAGAAGTCTCTTAAAAGACCCCAACGAGTTTGCCTCCACCACCACCGACGTCAGCCGATTCCACTCACCCACCACCCTCTGAGTGAAAAACTTACCCCTGACATCCCCCCTGTACCTACCCCCCAGCACCTTAAACCTGTGTCCTCTCGTAGCAACCATTTCAGCCCTTGGAAATAGCCTCTGAGAGTCCACCCTATCCAGACCCCTCAACATCTTGTAAACCTCTATCAGGTCACCTCTCATCCTTCGTCTCTCCAGGGAGAAGAGACCAAGCTCCCTCAACCTATCCTCATAAGGCATGCCCCCCAATCCAGGCAACATCCTTGTAAATCTCCTCTGCACCCTTTCAATGGCTTCAACATCTTTCCTGTAATGAGGTGACCAGAACTGCGCGCAGTACTCCAAGTGGGGTCTAACCAGGGGTGGGGGGGGGGGGGGGGGGGTAGGGGGGGGATGTGACGTCTCTTCCCTGGGGGCGGGCGGGGGGGGGGGGGAGGCGCTAGGGGGGGGATCTGACATCTCTTCCCTGAGGGGACGGAGTACGGTGGGATGTGATGTCTCTTCCCTGAGGGGGGGGTGGGGGGGGATGTGACGTCTCTGCACCTGGGGGGAACGGAGACGTCACATCCCCCCCCCCACCCACCCCTCCCCCTCAGGGAAGAGATGTCAGATCCCCCCCTACCCTCCTCCCCCCCTCCTCAGGGAAGAGATGTCACATCCCCCCCCCCTACCCCCCCCCCCCACCCCCTCAGGGAAGAGACGCCGCATCCCCCCCCCTACCTCCCCCCCCCCCACCCTCAGGGAAGAGACGCCACATCCCCCCCCTACCCTCCCCCCCCCACCCTCAGGGAAGAGACGTCAGATCCCCCACCCCAGGGGAGAGACGTCACATCCCCTCCCCCCCCATGCCCCCCCCCCCCCCCCCCAACCAGGGAAAGTCAAAGGCAGCGCATTCAGCAGTGCTGTCAGTGCTGCCTTTGACTTTTGCGCTCGGGCGCGCTGAGTGCTGTCGGCTCCGGGCTGCGCAGTTCGGTGCTCCGACAGATGCAAATGCGCTAGGCCCCACTGGACCCGGGCTGAAAAAAGGCGCTGGAGCACGGCTGCCGGGCGCGGGGCTGATTTACGGCCGCACCCGGCACTCAGAGCTGATTTGGTAAAATCGGCCCCTTAGTTCCGCTTTCCTGGCATGCCTGTCAGGGATGATCTGGGCACAAATTAAACAATTATCGATATAATGGACAACATCATCGTGCAATTCGGGCCACCAACATAATTCTTTTAATCGCTCGATTGTTGTCTCGATGCCCTGATGGCCATGTCCGTCATGGTACTGGTAGATGAGCTGAGTAGGGACTACGTATGTGCCTGCCTTTAATATCAAACCATCCTGAATCTGTATTTTGTCCTTCCATTTCTCATATGGGGCTGGGTAAACTCCGTCTAAAATTTGTTTTCGGGAGCTGTCAGTGCGCTGCGCCTGGACCAGGTCGGCTATATTAGTTTGGCAAATGGTCAAAGCGTTCACTCGCTCTCCTACAGGTGGCTGCCAAAACTGTCCCGTACGGGCATCGGCTTTGGCAAGTGCATCAGCCTTACAGTTACCAGGTGGGGAGGTCCTGTGGTGGCTTCTAACCTTAATTATCCCATATGTGCTCCCTTCGGTGGCCTGCAGAATGTATTTTAATAAGGGGGCTGACGGTAGGGGCTTTCCGTCCGCAGATACGGAGCCTCTGGCTTCCCATAACGGTAGGAACTCAGTCAGGCTGTTGCACACGTACATACTATCGGAGTGTATGTTGGCGGGGGTTGGAAATGGGTCTGGGTGACTCACTACGTCTGCGACTGCTGCTAGTTCGGCAGCTTAAGCAGTCAAATGGCTGGGTAGTTTGAGAGTGAGTTCTATTAGTGGCTGTCCCTGTTGATTTTCCACATAAATGCCCCATCCTGTGATTCTGGTCCCATTCTCTATGGTGGATGAACCGTCTGCATAAATTCTCACGGCTGAGTCTGTCCGTCGGGTGGCTGTTTTGTCCCGGATCGTCTCTCCTGTTGTTTCGGGATAAACGGACCTGTGGGGTCCTTTGTGGCTATAGAACATAGAACATAGAACATAGAAAGCCACAGCACAAACAGGCCCTTCGGCCCACAAGTTGCGCTGATCATATCCCTACCTCTAGGCCTATCTATAGCCCTCAATCCCATTAAATCCCATGTACTCATCCAGAAGTCTCTTAAAAGACCCCAACGAGTTTGCCTCCACCACCACCGACGTCAGCCGATTCCACTCACCCACCACCCTCTGAGTGAAAAACTTACCCCTGACATCTACTCTGTACCTACCCCCCAGCACCTTAAACCTGTGTCCTCTCGTAGCAACCATTTCAGCCCTTGGAAATAGCCTCTGAGAGTCTACCCTATCCAGACCTCTCAACATCTTGTAAACCTCTATCAGGTCACCTCTCATCCTTCGTCTCTCCAGGGAGAAGAGACCAAGCTCCCTCAAACTATCCTCATAAGGCATGACCCCCAATCCAGGCAACATCCTTGTAAATCTCCTCTGCACCCTTTCAATGGCTTCAACATCTTTCCTGTAATGAGGTGACCAGAACTGCGCGCAGTACTCCAAGTGGGATCTAACCAGGGTCCTATAAAGCTGCAGCATTATCTCCCGACTCCTAAACTCAATCCCTCGATTAATGAAGGCCAGTACGCCGTACGCCTTCTTGACCGCATCCTCCACCTGCGAGGCCGATTTAAGAGTCCTATGGACCCGGACCCCAAGGTCCTTCTGATCCTCTACACTGCTAAGAATGGTACCCTTCATATTATACTGCTGCTTCATCCCATTGGATCTGCCAAAATGGATCACTACACACTTATCCGGGTTGAAGTCCATCTGCCACTTCTCCGCCCAGTCTTGCATTCTATCTATGTCTCGCTGCAACTTCTGACATCCCTCCAAACTATCCACAACACCACCTACCTTGGTGTCGTCAGCAAACTTACCAACCCATCCCTCCACTTCCTCATCCAGGTCATTTATGAAAATGACAAACAGCAAGGGTCCCAGAACAGATCCCTGGGGCACTCCACTGGTCACTGACCTCCATGCAGAGAAAGACCCCTCCACAGCCACTCTCTGCCTTCTGCAGGCAAGCCAGTTCTGGATCCACAAGGCAACAGCCCCTTGGATCCCATGCCCTCTCACTTTCTCAAGAAGTCTTGCATGGGGGACCTTATCGAACGCCTTGCTGAAGTCCATATAGACCACATCCACCGCTCTTCCTTCGTCAATGTGTTTGGTCACATTTTCAAAGAACTCAACCAGGCTCGTAAGGCACGACCTGCCCGTGACAAAGCCGTGCTGACTACTTTTGATCATACTAAACTTCTCTAGATGATCATAAATCCTGTCTCTCAGGATCCTCTCCATCAACTTACCAACCACTGAGGTTAGACTCACCGGTCGGTAATTTCCCGGGCTGTCCCTGTTCCCTTTCTTGAATATAGGGACCACATCTGCAATCCTCCAATCCTCCGGAACCTCTCCCGTCTCCATCGACGATGCAAAGATCATCGCCAAAGGCTCCGCAATCTCCTCCCTCGCCTCCCACAGTAACCTGGGGTACATCCCATCCGGTCCCGGCGACTTACCAATCTTGATGCCATTCAATAGTTCCAACACATCCTCTTTCTTTATGTCCACATGCTCGATCCTTTCTGTCCACCGCAAACCAGCAGTACAACCACCCAGATCCCTTTCCACCGTGAATACCGAGGTAAAGTATTCATTAAGCAGCTCCGCCATTTCTAACGGTTCCGCACAAACTTTTCCCTCTTCACCTTTTAAGGGTCCTATGCCTTCACATCTCATCCTTTTACTCTTGACATATTTGTAGAAAGCCTTGGGATTCTCCTTAATCTTACCCGCCAAGGTCTTCTCATGACCCCTTCTCGCTCTCCTAATTTCCTTCTTAAGCTCCTTCCTACATCCCTGACACTCATGCGGATCTCCCCCATAATTTAAATTATCTGCCAGGAACGTGGGCACTCTAGTTCACTTTACAGTGATGTCCCTACCCTGCAGTAGTCGTGTCCAACGGGCAGCGCAGGCCTGGCTTACTGAGCCGTCTTTAAGGCGGCCATCCAGCAGAAGCTGGGTTGGGGTGTGTTCAGTGAGGACGGTTATTGGGTTCAGTCCAGTGATATCGGCGAAATGCTGCACGGCCCAAAATACCGCGAGCAGGTGTCGTTCACACCCGGAGAAGCCTTGTTCGACTGGGTCTAAGACTAGTGAGGAATAGACTACTGGGCCTGGTCTACCATGTCATTCTTGTAATAATACTGCTGAAAGTGTGTGGTCGGTGGCTGCAACTTCTAAGGCGTCTGGTAGATCTGGGTCAGGGACTAGTAAGGCTGGCGCTGTGGCGAGGGCACACTTTAAATTGGTCACTGCGGCTGTGTGCTGCACAGTCCACTTCCAGGTTGCGTTTTTCTTTAGCAATTGGGAAAGTGGGGCTGCCTTGGTGGCGAAGCCGTTCTATATGGTTCCGACAGTACCCTACTAGACCTAGGAAAGATCAGAAGGCACTCACATCTCGGGGCAGTGGGAGGTGCACTATGGAGTCTATCCATTTCTGTTCAATCTCCCTCTTCCCATGGGTAATCACTGTACCTCGGTATATAACCTTGGGCTGCAAAACTTGGGTCTTTTTCGGGTTGACTTTGCAGCCTAATGAATGGAACAATGCGAGTAATTCATCCAGCAATGTTATATGTTCCTCTTTAGTGTTAGTCTGTAACCATAAATCATCTACATATTGGACCAAGCACTCGGGTTGGGAAAGTTTTTCTAGTCCGGTAGCCAGTCGCCTGTGAAAGATGGACGGGGAATTATGGAAACCCTGTGGTCAGCAAGTCCAAGTGTATTTCTGTCCCTGGAAGGTAAAGGCAAACTTGTACTGGCAAAACCGATTTAAAGGGATGGACCAGAAGCCGTTACTGATATCTAGTACCGTGAAAAACTTTGCCTGGGCTCCGTGTCTCATCATGGTGACGGGGCTTGTGGCTACTGTGGGGGCCGTGAGTGGGGTAACCTTATTTAATTCCTGGTAGTCGACCGTTAACCTCCATGATCCATCTACCTTCTTCACGGGCCATATCGGCGCTTTATTTGTGGATGCCACTCGTCTCAACACCCCCTGCTGTAATAGACTATCAATTACTTTGGCCACCTCCCCCTCTGCCTGTCTGGGGAAACCGTATTGTCTCTGTGGTTTCGGATCCGGCGCTTCAATTAACACCTCCCCAGGAATCTGGCCACAATCATGTTTATGCCGCGCAAACACCCCATTGTTTCTTTGAAGCACCTCCCTGATGGCTGGATCACTGCTAATCGTTAAAGGATCAAACCAGAATTCCCCTATTGTGCTAACCCTATCAGCATATGTCCCGACTGGAATGATTGATGGCGCTCTGCTAATCATAGCCATCTGCCAAATGTATCGATTCGCTGGATCGAATGAAAGATTACATTTATTCATGTAATCGGACCCAAGGATGTGTTCAGCGCTTGGGGGAAGGTCAACTAACACTATCGGATGGTCACACACCATGTTACCGAGGCAGACCTGTACAGGGGCTGTAATGCATCCCTCCTGCGTGTGTCCTGTGAATCCACTGAGTGTAATTGTGCCCGGAGTTGGCCAAGGGATGTCTGTTTTTAATTTTGATACATTCAGGTAGTTCCGCAACCTAGTTCAGAGTAGGTTGGGGAAGTCGGGCACCGTTAATCTAGGGTTCCATAGGCGGGGACAGTTGGATACAGTGATGGGCTTGCGCTTACGGTATGCATGGGGTGACCGGGACCTTCCGTTGGTGGTGGGCGGTGTTCTCTCTCGTACCTAGGAGCTGGCCTAACTAGTGGAGCCAGTGGCCCTGGTAGTCTCGGGGACCATGTATATGGTGGTGGGGGTCTCCTACAATCTCGAGCGAAGTGTCCTGACTGCCTGCAATTAAAACATGTCCCTCTATCTCTCCTTGGGCCTGCTGTGTAAGGTGGAGCTGTAGCTCTCTGGTATTAGTGATCCCCTCTACCCTCGTTTCTCCATACTGGACCCTGGCTCGCCCTCATCGGAAGCATTCTCGCCTCCCTTTCTGACCGTGGCATTGGGGCTCCCTGAACTTCCTGTTCCCAGACTCGGGCTAAGCGTCGGAGAGCCCATGCTTCATTGGGTGTGGTCTCTGTGGGGTCAAAATTAGCGCAGGCTTTCTTGCCTTCCTCTGTGGTGTGTGAGACTCATGTCCTAGCCCATTTGGATGAATCAGCTTCATTCAATCTAGCCCGATCTAATTCCCCATATACTCCCCTGAAGTGGATCCATAAACGACCGGCAAATGCAGTCGGATGTTCCCCTTTCCTCTGCCTACATTTATCTAACCCATCCACAGGATCCCCTTTATTAAATCCTACCGCGGTCATTATCGCTTCCTTAATTTCATTTAAGGTTCCTTCCCCGACATTTTGAGGGGCTGGCAGGGCAGATCATACAGACTTGCTTAAGCACATGATTATCAGCTTCACCTCTTCCCTTTCATCTAACCCATGCATTATCTTCTGCTGCCTAACATCCTCAAAGAAACTGTGTGGATCAGCCGAAGGCTCAAAAGTTGTGATTTTATTTGTGATTTCCGCCAATTGTGTCACTGTAAACGGGGTTGTATATGTAACAGCTGGGCCCTGAGACTCTCCTACCTGATGTTCAGTTGTCACTGGGTGCATCGGTACTGGAGGTGAATCTGGGGGCGCAGTGGGTATGACTTCCCCTGGGAAAGATGGTGGTGGACCCCAATCCTTGGTTTGCGAAACGTAAAGTCTAGCATTCTCCTTTAACTCTCCCCAATCCGCATTCTCTATCTCCTCTTCCTCTCCTGTCCCGAAGGTTCACATAAATCCGTTTTGAACCAATAGAAACATAGAAACACAGAAAAGCTACAGCACAATACAGGCCCTTCAGCCCACAAAGTTGTGCCGAACATGTCCCTACCTTAGCGATTACTAGGCTTACCTATAACTCTCTATCTTACTAAGTTCCATGTACTTATCTAAAAGTCTCTTAAAAGACCCTATCGAATCCGCCTCCACCACCATTGCTGGCAGCCCATTCCACGCACACACCACCCTCTGAGTGAAAAACTTACCCCTGACATCTCCTCTGTACCTACTCCCCAGCACCGTAAACCTGTGTCCTCTTGTGGCAACCATTTCAGCCCTGGGAAAAAGCCTCTGACTATCCACTCGATCTATACCTCTCAACATCTTATACACCTCTATCAGGTCACCCCTCATCCTTTGTCTCTCCAAGGAGAAAAGACCGAGCTCCCTCAGCCTATCCTCATAAGGCATGCCAACCAATCCAGGCAACATCCTTGTAAATCTCCTCTACACCCTTTCTATGGCTTCCACATCCTTCCTGTAATGAGGCGGCCAGAACTGAGCACAGTACTCCAAGTGTGGTCTGACCAGGGTCTTATATAGCTGCAACATTATCTCACAACTCCTAGACTCAATTCCTCGATTGATGAAGGCCAGTACACCATACGCCTTCTTAACCACAGCCTCAACCTGCACAGCTGCTTTGAGCGTCCTATGAACTTGAACCCCAAGATCCTTCTGATCTTCCACTCTGCCAAGAGTCCTACCATTAATATTATATTCCGCCATCCTATTTGACCTGCCAAAATGAACCACCTCACACTTATCAGGGTTGAACTCCATCTGCCACTTCTCCGCCCAGTCTTGCATCCTATCAATGTCTCGCTGCAACTTCTGACATCCCTCCACACTATCCACAACACCTCCAACCTTTATATCATCAGCAAACTTACCAACCCATCTCTCCACTTCCTCATCCAGGTCATTTATAAAAATCACAAAGCGTAAGGGTCCCAGAACAGATCCCTGGGGCACTCCACTGGTGACCGACCTCCATGCAGAATATGACCCATCTATAACCACTCTTTGCCTTCTGTGGGCAAGCCAGTTCTGGATCCACAAAGCAATGTCCCCTTGGATCCCATGCCCCCTCACTTTCTCAATAAGCCTTGCATGAGGCACCTTATCAAATGCCTTAATAATGACAAATGCGATATGAGGTCTACAAGTAAAGAGACCTAAAAATTAGGTCTACAAGTGAAGAGGCTGGGGACGAGCTTGGGGCCAGGACAAGGCTGGCAAAGAAGAAGAGCACTCTGGGGGAGGATGACCTCACTGGGCCTGGAGGTCTGGAGTGCATCTACTTCAATGCGAGGAGCGTAGCAGGTAAGACAGACGAACTTAGGGCCTTAATGCTTACGAGAAATTTGGATGTGGTTGCAGTGACAGAGACTTGGTTGAAAGAGGGACAGGACTGGCAACTGAATATTCCGGGGTACAAGTGTTTTAGGTGAGACAGAGGAGGGGCCAAAAGAGGTGGAGGAGTAGCAGTATTAGTTGGAGAGCATATTACAGCGGTGCAGAGGGAGGACAATTCAGAGGGGTCGTGTAACGAGTCACTGTGGGTGGAGCTCAGAAACAGGAAGGGCGCAGTCACTATGTTGGGGGTATACTACAGGCCCCCCAACAGCCCAAGGGAAGTGGAAGAACGGATATGTCAGGAGATACTGTATAGGGGCAGAAAAATAGGGTTGTTGTAGTGGGAGACTTCAATTTCCCTGGTATAGACTGGAAATCGCTTAGTGCTGGGACTCTGAATGGGGAGGAATTTGTAAAATGCATACAGGAAGGTTCTTTGGAACAATATGTAGATAGCCCGACTAGAGAGGGGGCTATACTGGACCTAGTACTGGGGAATGAACCCGGTCAGGTCTTCAAAGTTTCAGTAGGGGAACAAGTGGCAAATAGTGACCACAATTCTGTTAGCTTTAGGATAGCGATGGAAAAGGTTGAGTGGTGTCCCAAGGGTAAGGTGTTGGATTGGGGGAAGGCTAACTTTAGTAGGAATAGGCAGAAATTGGCAGCTGTTGATTGGGAGAGGCTGTTTGAGGGTAAATCCACATCTGGCATGTGGGAGTCTTTTAAGGAACAGTTGTTAGGGCTGCAGGACGGGCATGTGCCTGTAAAAAAGGATAGGAAGGGTAGGATTCGAGAACCGTGGATAACCAGGGAAATTGAGGGACTGGTCAAAAAGAAAAGAGAGACGTACGTTAGGTCCAGGCAGCTAAAAACGGAGGGAGCTCTGGAGGAATACAAAGAAAGTAGGAAAGAACTCAAACGAGGAATTAGAAGGGCAAAAAGGGGTCACGAAATGTCCTTGGCAGACAGGATTAAGGAGAATACCAAGGCATTTTATTCGTACATTAGGAACAAAAGGGTTGTCAGGGAAAAAATCGGACCTCGCAGGGACAAAAGTGGGGAATTATGCTTAGATCCCAAAGAAGTAGGGGAGATCCTAAATGAATACTTTGCGTCAGTATTCACAAAGGAGAGGGATGTGTTGACTGGGAGTGTCTCGGAGGGGAGTGTTGAACCGTTAGAGAAAATCTCCATTACAAGGGAGGAAGTGTTAGGTTTTTTAGAGAATATAAAGACTGACAAATCCCCAGGGCCTGATGGAATCTATCCAAGGCTGCTCAGGGAGACAAGAGATGAAATCACTGGGCCTCTGACACAAATCCTTGTCTCGTCACTGGACACAGGTGAGGTCCCAGAGGATTGGAGGATAGCTAATGTGATCTCGTTATTTAAGAAGGGTAGGAAGGATAGCCCGGGAAATTATAGGCCGGTGAGCTTGACGTCCGTGGTAGGGAAGTTGTTGGAGAGGATTCTTAGAGATAGGATGTATGCGCATTTAGAAAGGAATAAACTCATTAACGATAGTCAGCATGGTTTTGTGAGAGGGAGGTCATGCCTCATTAACTTGGTTGAGTTTTTTGAAGAAGTGACTAGAATGGTTGACGAGGGAAGGGCCGTGGATGCCGTCTATATGGACTTTAGTAAAGCGTTTGACAAAGTACCTCATGGTAGGTTGGTGCAAAAGGTTGGATTTCATGGGATAAAGGGGGAGGTGGCTAGATGGGTGGAGAACTGGCTTGGTCACAGAAGACAGAGAGTGGTAGTGGAAGGGTCTTTTTCCGGCTGGAGGCCTGTGACTAATGGTGTTCCGCAGGGCTCTGTATTGGGACCTCTGCTGTTTGTGATTTATATAAATGATCTGGAAGAAGGTGTAACTGGGGTGATCAGTAAGTTTGCGGACGACACAAAACTGGCTGGACTTGCAGATAGTGAGGAACATTGTCAGAGGCTACAGATGGATATAGATAGGCTGGAAATTTCGGCAAAGAAATGGCAGATGGAGTTCAATCCAGATAAATGTGAAGTGATGCATTTTGGTAGAGCTAATGTAGGGGGAGCTATACGATAATTGGCAGAACCATAAAGGGTGTAGATACGCAGAGGGACCTGGGTGTGCAAGTCCACAGATCCTTGAAGGTGACGTCACGGGTGGAGAAGGTGGGGAAGAAGGCATATAGAACATAGAACAGTACAGCACAGAACAGGCCCTTCGGCCCACGATGTTGTGCCGAGCTTTATCTGAAACCAAGATCAAGCTATCCCACTCCCTATCATCCTGGTGCGCTCCATGTGCCTATCCAATAACCGCTTAAATGTTCCTAAAGTGTCTGACTCCACTATCACTGCAGGCAGTCCATTCCACACCCCAACCACTCTCTGCATAAAGAACCTACCTCTGATATCCTTCCTATATCTCCCACCACGAACCCTATAGTTATGCCCCCTTGTAATAGCTCCATCCACCCGAGGAAATAGTCTTTGAACGTTCACTCTATCTATCCCCTTCATCATTTTATAAACCTCTATTAAGTCTCCCCTCAACCTCCTCCGCTCCAGAGAGAACAGCCCTAGCTCCCTCAACCTTTCTTCATAAGACCTACCCTCCAAACCAGGCAGCATCCTGGTAAATCTCCTCTGCACTCCTTCCAGCGCTTCCACATCCTTCTTATAGTGAGGTGACCAGAACTGCACACAATATTCCAAATGTGGTCTCACCAAGGTCCTGTACAGTTGCAGCATAACCCCACGGCTCTTAAACTCCAACCCCCTGTTAATAAAAGCTAACACACTCTAGGCCTTCTTCACAGCTCTATCCACTTGTGTGGCGACCTTTAGAGATCTGTGGATATGGACCCCAAGATCTCTCTGTTCCTCCACAGTCTTCAGGACCCTACCTTTGACCCTGTAATCCACATTTAAATTAGTCCTACCAAAATGAATCACCTCACATTTATCAAACTCCATTTGCCATTTTTCAGCCCAGCTTTGCATCCTATCTATGTCTCTTTGCAGCCTACAACAGCCCTCCACCTCATCCACTACTCCACCAATCTTGGTGTCTTCAGCAAATTTACTGATCCACCCTTCAGCCCCCTCCTCTAAGTCGTTAATAAAAATCACAAAGAGCAGAGGACCAAGCACTGATCCCTGCGGCACACCGCTAGCAACCTGCCTCCAATCCGAAAATTTTCCATCGACCACCACCCTCTGTCTTCGATCAGACAGCCAGTTACCTATCCAATCGGCCAACTTTCCCTCTATCCCACACCTCCTCACTTTCATCATAAGCCGACCATGGGGGACCTTATCAAACGCCTTACTAAAATCCATGTATATGACATCAACTGCCCTACCTTCATCAACACACTTAGTTACCTCCTCAAAAAAGTCTATCAAATTTGTGAGGCACGACTTGCCCTTCACGAAACCGTGCTGACTATCCCGGATTAATCTGCATCTTTCTAAATGGTCGTAAATCCCATCTCTAAGTACCTTTTCCATCAATTTACCAACCACCGAAGTAAGACTAACCGGTCTATAATTACCAGGGTCATTTCTATTCCCTTTCTTAAACAGAGGAACAACATTCGCCATTCTCCAGTCCTCTGGCACCATCCCCGTGGACAGCGAGGACCCAAAGATCAAAGCCAAAGGCTCTGCAATCTCATCCCTTGCCTCCCAAAGAATCCTAGGATACATTTCATCAGGCCCAGGGGACTTATCGACCTTCAGTTTATTCAAAACTGCCAGGACATCCTCCCTCCGAACATCTATTTCCTCCAGCCTATTAGCCTGTAACACCTTCTCTTCCTCAAAAACATGGCCCCTCTCCTTGGTGAATATGGCATATGGCATGCTTGCCTTTATAGGACGGGGCATAGAGTATAAAAGTTGGGGTCTGATGTTGCAGTTGTATAGAATGTTGGTTCGGCCGCATTTGGAATACTGCGCCCAGTTCTGGTCGCCACACTACCAGAAGGACATGGAGGCTTTAGAGAGAGTGCAGAGGAGGTTTACCAGGATGTTGCCTGGTATGGAAGGGCTTAGTTATGAGGAGAGATTGGGTAAACTGGGGTTGTTCTCACTGGAAAGACGGAGGATGAGGGGAGACCTAATAGAGGTGTATAAAATTATGAAAGGCATAGATAGTGTGAACGGTGGGAAGCTTTTTCCCAGGTCGGTGGTGACGTTCACGAGGGGTCATAGATTCAAGGTGAGGGGGGGGGAGGTTTAACACGGATATCAGAAGGACGTATTTTACACAGAGGGTGGTGGGGGTCTGGAATGCGCTGCCAGGCAAGGTGGTGGAGGCAGACACACTGGGAACGTTTAAGACTTATCTAGATAGCCACATGAACGGAGTGGGAATGGAGGGATACAAAAGAATGGTCTAGTTTGGACCAGGGAGCGGCATGGGCTTGGAGGGCCGAAGGGCCTGTTCCTGTGCTGTATTGTTCTTTGTTGTTTTGTTATAGGGATACCAGCCGTGAAATTTCTCACTGGCGTTTGGAGTGGTCAGCGGTTGCCTGTCTTTGTTCTTTACTGGCTTGATGTAGCGCTTTTATTGCCGCCTGCAGATCAGTGCACTTGGCTTCCAATCGTGCTACTGCCCGCTCGGCTTCACCTTTGGCCAAGACAGCGCGCTGGGTGTCTTGGTAGGCTCATTCATACTGGGTTTGAAAATTGCCCAGATGTAATAAATTTGCCTGGTTGCTTCTCCTTAATTCATCTCTGTCCTTTCCGGCTCTTATTTGTTCTATCCTCTCCTGCTGTTGTTCCTTTAGTTTCTCAATCTCCTCCTCCTTTTCCTCCTGTGCTCGCTTCGATTCCTCCAGTTCCTTACGAACTGTGTTTAACTCTTTTTCTGTTCCTAGCAGCTGTCCTAAGCAGCTCACAATGGCAATTCCTTTCTCGCTTTCGTCTGCCCGTTTTCTCTGAACTTTCCTCAGATCATCCCAATACTTCTGCCCTAGGGATCCCGGTCCCGTCTCAGGATTGGCACAAGATTCTCCCCATAGGGGCCACCCTTTCTTCTTAATAATTTCCCTGATTTTTGTTTCCCATATGGGACACTTCTCTGTCTCTGTGCTGTTTCGTGCCATTCTGTATTCAACGACAAGGGGTAGGGAGCTGATCGGACTGCGGGTACGGCTTTGGGCGATGTTCCGGTCCTAATCCCTCCGGATTCTAATGCAAACCTACGGAGTTTACCCTATCCTCCTTGTTAGTAACAACGCATGCACAATAAACAATTTCCCGAAAGCAGTTATTTGTCCAATAAGGAGTTCACACCTGTTGGCTCTGAGTTTGAAATAATCCTTCAATATAGATTCTGTGGGATTCGATATCAGAGCAACAAAATTACTTCTTGTCGATGTCCCGGCGGAGTCGCCAATTGTTGTGCTGCCGCACAGTCTGTTTTAATCCTTATACAGTGGACAAATAACTGCGAGTAGACGTCTGGTTAGTTCAATCAATATTTATTGAAGACACACAATCAATAATCACCCACCCAACCAACAATAAGTTATCTTTACAGAAAATACGAGAGTTCAAGTCCAATACGAGACCTTGACTTAACTTTGCGTGACTGGCGAGTACCCAAGCAGATATTGGCCTTTATCTGTGCGCTGGTCTCGGTCGTCCTCTGCGAGGTCTGGTCCTTTGGTCTGGTCTGGCACTCTGTCTCTGGTCTTCCTTCCTTCTCGGGTGTGGTGGCTCTCCTCGTGCTGGTCACCGGTGCTGTAGCTCGTTCGTGGGGTCAGAGAGAGAGAGAGATTCTTGGTTGTGCAGTACCCTTTATACCCCGTTGGGTTTCGCGCTCCTTTTGGCCATTGCCAATCAATCGATCAGGACTTGATCACCCTGATCGATAAAGTCCAATCAGGTGCTGCCACACCAATCTCTGGGTGTGTCCCCAACGGCCATGTCTGCAGGTGCTGGGGGCACGTAGGGTTCACACCTCCCTCCCAAATAAGGGGTTACGGCGCCCTTATGTCTGGTAAACAAACCAGTTTGACCAGAAAGTCTCTTGTCCTGGAGATGACCCATATCCTGTGTATTCATTCGTCTGGGTTGCAGCCTGTTTGTCTCTGTCTTTTAGGCTGCAGCCTGTCATTTTAGTTCTTGTCCAATTGTCCCAGAGTGCTTTACAAACCGCCATTTTAGATGGCCTGTTTGGCCACAGGATAAGACCTTTACGACTGAGGTGAGGAGAAATTCTTCACCCAGAGGGTGGTGAATGTGTGGAATTCACGACCACAGAAAGTAGTTCAGGCCAAAACGTTGTCTGTTTTCAAGAACAAATTAGATTTCGCTCTTGGGGCTAAAGGGATATGGGGAGAAGGGGGGGATCAGGATATTGAATTCGATGATCAGCCATTATCAAAATGAATGGCGGAGTAGTCTCGAAGGGCTGAATGGCCTAATCCTTCTTCTAATTTCTATGTTTCTATGTACCAATAACATAGGTAGAACAAGGAAATAAGTTTTGTGCTCCAGAATTTGCTGTACCCCTCGCCAAGTTGTTCCAGTACTGTTAAAACACTGGCATCTACCCGGCAATGTGGAAAATTTCCGAGGTACTTCCTGTACATAAAATGCAGACAAATCCAGCCCAGCCAATCACCGCCCAAACAGTCCACTCTCGATCATGAGTAAAGTGATGGAAGGGGTCATCGACAGTGCTATCAAGCAGCAAATGCTCAGCAATAACCTGCTCAGCAACGCCCAGTTTGGGTTTCGCCAGGGTCACCCAGCTCCTGACCTCATTACAGCCTTGGTTCAAACATGGACAAAAGAGCTGAGTTCCAGAGGTGAGGTGAGACAGCCCTTGACATCAAGACCACATTCGACCGAGTGGAGTTTAATCCGGATAAATGCGAAGTGATGCATTTTGGAAGAAATAATGTAGGGAGGAGTTATACAATAAATGGCAGAGTCATCAGGAGTATAGAAACACAGAGGGACCTAGGTGTGCAAGTCCACAAATCCTTGAAGGTGGCAACACAGGTGGAGAAGGTGGTGAAGAAGGCATATGGTATGCTTGCCTTTATAGGACGGGGTATAGAGTATAAAAGCTGGAGTCTGATGATGCAGCTGTATAGAACGCTGGTTAGGCCACATTTGGAGTACTGCGTCCAGTTCTGGTCGCCGCACTACCAGAAGGACGTGGAGGCATTAGAGAGAGTGCAGAGAAGGTTTACCAGGATGTTGCCTGGTATGGAGGGTCTTAGCTATGAGGAGAGATTGGGTAGACTGGGGTTGTTCTCCTTGGAAAGACGGAGAATGAGGGGAGATCTAATAGAGGTGTACAAGATTATGAAGGGTATAGATAGGGTGAACAGTGGGAAGCTTTTTCCCAGGTCGGAGGTGACGATCACGAGAGGTCACGGGCTCAAGGTGAGAGGGGCGAAGTATAACTCAGATATCAGAGGGACGTTTTTTACACAGAGGGTGGTGGGGGCCTGGAATGCGCTGCCAACTCGGGTGGTGGAGGCAGGCACGCTGACATCGTTTAAGACTTACCTGGATAGTCACATGAGCAGCCTGGGAATGGAGGGATACAAACGATTGGTCTAGTTAGACCAAGGAGCGGCACAGGCTTGGAGGGCCGAAGGGCCTGTTTCCTGTGCTGTACTGTTCTTTGTTCTTTAAGACTTTAAGAGTGTGGCATCAAGGAGCCCTTGCGAAACTGGAATCAATGAGTATCGGGGGAAAACTCTCCACTGGTTGGAGTCATACCTGTACATAGGAAGATGGTTGTGGAGGGTCAGTCCTCTCAGCTCCAGGACATCTCTGCAGGGGTCCCTCAGGGTGGTGTCCTCGGTTCAATCATCTTCAGCTGCTTCATCAGTGACCTTCCCTCCGTCATAAGATCAGAAGTGGGGATGTTCGCTGATGACTGCACAATGTTCAGCACCATTCGCGACTCCTCAGATACTGAAGCAGTCCATGTTCAAATGCAGCAAGACCTGGATAATATCCAGGCTTGGACTGACAAGTCGCAAGTAACATTCGTGACACAATGTCAGGCAATGACCATCACCAATAAGAGACACTCTAACCACCACCCCTTGACATTCAATGGTGTAACCATCACTGAATCCCCCACTGTCAACATCCTTGGGGTTACCATTGACCAGAAACTCAACTGGACTCACCACATAAACACAGTGGCTACAAGAGTAGGTCAGAGGCTAGGAATACTGCAGCGAGTAACTCGCCTCCTGACTCCCCAAAGCCTGCCCACCATCTGCAAGGCACAAGTCAGGAGTGTGATGGAATACTCTCCACTTGCCTGGATGGACGCAGCTCCAACAACATTCAAGAAACTTGACACTATCTAGGACAAAGCAGCCCCGCTTGATTGGCACCACATCTACAAACATCCACTCCCTCCATCACCGACGCTCAGTAGCAGCAGTGTGTACTATCTACAAGATGAACTGCAGCAATTCACCAAAGATCCTTGGACAGCACCTTCCAAACCCATGATCACTTCCATCTACAAGGACAAGGGCAGCAAATAAATGGGAACACCACCACCTGCAAGTTCCCCTCCAAGTCACTCACCATCCTGACTTGGAAATATTTTGTCTTTACTTCATAGTCGCTTGGTCAAAATCTTGGAATTACCTCCCTAACAGCATTGTGGATCATCCCACAGAACATGGACTGCAACAATTCAAGAAGGCAGCTCACCACTACCTTCTCAAGGGCAACTAGGGATGGGCAATTAATGCTGGCCAGCCAGCGACACCCATGTCCCACGAATGAATAATGGGAGAGTATGTACAGATCGGGGTTAAATTAGAAAGCAGAACTCCAAAGGAATGTTACCTGAGTCACAAACAACTTGGCAAAGGGTAAGTAAGATTTGAGAGTTACAGGCATGGCTTAAAGATTGGTGTAGGGGTAATGGGTTTCAATTCATGGGGAAATGGAACCAATACTGTGGAAAGCGGGAGCTGTTGGAATTGGGTTCACCTGAACCAGGCTGGGACCAAAGTTCTGGTGAGTTGTATAACTGAGATTGTAGAGAAGGAATTAAACTAAATAGTGGGAAGGTGAAATAAATGTAAGTGTAAGTACAAGACAAGAGAGCAAGGTAGCCTGAATGGTCATCAAAGGCAAAAAGGGACAAAGATTACAAACTTAAGAGTTTGACAGCAGATAATGCCAGTGTTTGCAAAACTAGCTAAAAGGCATAACTAAAAGCTCTATATCTAACTGCCGGCAACATAGAACATAGAACATAGAACATTACAGCGCAGAACAGGCCCTTCGGCCCACGATGTTGCACCGACCAGTTAAAAAAAAACATTCAGAACAAAACAGATAATTGTCAGTTCAAATAGGAATAAATATATATGACCTGTTAGGTATTACAGAGACAAAGCTACAAGGTGACCTGAATATTCAGGGGAGTTTGACATTCCAGAAAGACAAGAAGTTAGAAAAAGATGGTGTGGTAGCTCTGTTAATTAAGGATGATGTTCGAACAATAATGAGAAATATGTTCGACCGGAGCAAAGAGAGGAGCGATTTGTGTGTTCAGCTAAAGGGGTAAGAAATTGATTATTTTTACTTACTTTTCCACGGGGTTTGTAGTTTTAGCAGTTTAGATTTGAAAAGCGGAAGTAGGCCGCCCGTGGGGCGACCTGGGAAGGAGTTTAGTTTTTTTTTAAGCGCGCGGGAGGTTTAAAAAGCAGGCCGCAGTATTCAGCGGGCAGCGTTGAGAGCGGGCAGCGGAGTGAGAAGGGAGCAGAGTGAGAGCTGAAGGGCTTTGGCTCAGTGGGCTTCGGCGTAAACAGGCAGAGGCAGAGGCAGGTCCGTCCCCCACCCCCCCCCCCCCCCCCCCCCCAACGTTTAACTCTTATTTCTTCCCCTGTGGAATCTGAGGAAAAAGGGAAATATGAATGTGAAGCCAGCTTGCTGTTCTCAGTGCCGGATGTGGGAGGTCGTGGAGTTGCCTAACCTCCCAGAAGTGCATATCTGCGCTCGGTGTATTGAGCTGCGGCTCCTAAGGGACCGAGTTAGGGAGCTGGAGCTGCAGCTCGAGGACACTCGTCTGGTCAGGGGAAGCGAGGAGGTGATAGATAGGAGTTATAGGCAGGTGGTCACACCGGGGCCACAAGAAGCAGGCAAGTGGGTCACAGTCAGGAAAGGGAAGAGTCAGGTGGTAGAGAGTACCCCAGTGGTTGTGCCCCTTAAAAACAAGTACTCTTGTTTGAGTACTGTTGGGGGGGACAGCCCACCTGGGGGAAGCAGCAGTGGTCGAGCCTCCAGCGCGGAGTCCGGCCTTGTAGCAAAAAAAGGTAAGGAAAGGAGGAGGAAGGCAGTGGTGATTGGGGACTCTACAGTGAGGGGGTCAGACAGGCGTTTCTGTGGAGGAAGTCGGGAAACGCGGATGGTGGTTTGTCTCCCTGGTGCCGGGATCAGGGATGTTTCCGACAGGGTCCAAGAAATCCTGAAGTGGGAGGGAGAGGAGCCAGAGGTCGTGGTGCATACTGGTACCACTGACATAGGCAGGAAAGGGGAAGGGGTTATGAAAAGAGAATATAGGAAGTTAGGTAGGAAGTTAAGAAGAAGGAACGCAAAGGTAATAATCTCAGGATTGCTGCCTGTACCACGAGACAGTGAGGGAAGGAACGGAATAAGGTGGAGGATGAATGAGTGGCTGAGGGATTGGAGCAGGGGGCAGGGATTCAGGTTCCTGGATCATTGGGACCTCTTTAGGGGCAGGTGCGACCTGTACAAAAAGGACGGGTTTCACTTAAATCCCAGGGGGACCAATATCCTGGCGGGGAGGTTTGCTAAGGCTACTGGGGAGTGTTTAAACTAGAATGGTTGGGGGGTGGGAATCAAAATGAGGTGACTGGGAGAGAGGAGGTTAGAGTAAAAATAAGAGGGGCTGGTCGGCAGTGTGAGAGGGAGGATAGGCAGATGAAGGGGAAGGGGAGCTCTCAGACCGAAGGGTTGAGGTGTGTTTATTTTAACGCAAGGAGTGTAGTGAACTTAGAGCGTGGATCGCTGCTTGGAAGTGTGATGTGGTGGCCATTACAGAGACTTGGTTATCACAGGGTCAGGACTGGGTACTTCAAGTAACGGGTTTCAGATGTTTCAGGAGGGACAGAAATGGTTCGATCAATCAGACGCAGCATGGATTCATGAGGGGAAAGTCGTGCTTGACGAACATGTTGGATTTTTATGAAGATGTGACTAGGGCGGTTGATGGAGGAGAACCGGTGGATGCGGTGTTTTTGGATTTCCAAAAGGCGTTTTATAAGGTGCCCCATAAAAGGCTGCTGAAGAAGATTAGGGCACACGGAGTTGGGGGTAGTGTGTTAAAGTGGATTGGGGACTGGCTATCCGACAGGAAGCAAAGAGTCGGAATAAATGGGTGTTTTTCCGGTTGGAGGAAGGTAACTAGTGGCGTGCCGCAGGGATCGGTACTCGGGCCGCAACTGTTTACCATTTATATAGATGATCTGGAGGAGGGGACGGAGTGTAGGGTAACGAAGTTTGCAGACGACACAAAGATAAGTGGAAAAGTGAATCGTGTGGAGGACGGAGAAGATCTGCAGAGAGATTTGGACAGGCTGAGTGAGTGGGCGAGGATATGGCAAATGGAGTATAACGTTGAGAAATGCGAGGTTATACACTTTGGAGGAAATAATAACAAATGGGATTACTATCTCAATGGAAACAAATTAAAACATGCTACCGTGCAAAGGGACCTGGGGGTCCTTGTGCATGAGACACAAAAGCCCAGTCTGCAGGTACAACAGGTGATCAAGAAGGCAAATGGGATGTTGGCCTATATTGCGAGGGGGATAGAATATAAAAGCAGGGATGTCTTGATGCACCTGTACAGGGCATTGGTGAGGCCGCAGCTGGAATACTGTGTGCAGTATTGGTCCCCTTATATGAGGAAGGATATATTGGCATTGGAGGGAGTGCAGAGAAGGTTCACCAGGTTGATACCGGAGATGAGGGGTTTGGATTATGAGGAGAGGCTGAGGAGATTGGGTTTGTACTCGTTGGAGTTTAGAAGGATGAGGGGGGATCTTATGGAGACTTATAAGATAATGCGGGGGCTGGATAGGGTGGAGGCGGAGAGATTCTTTCCACTTAGTAAGGAAGTTAAAACTAGAGGACACAGCCTCAAAATAAAGGGGGGTCGGTTTAAGACAGAGTTGAGGAGGAACTTCTTCTCCCAGAGGGTGGTGAATCTCTGGAATTCTCTGCCCACTGAGGTGGTGGAGGCTACCTCGCTGAATATGTTTAAAGCGCGGATGGATGGATTCCTGAGCGGTAAGGGAATTAAGGGTTATGGGGATCAGGCGGGTAAGTGGTACTGATCCACGTCAGATCAGCCATGATCTTATTGAATGGCGGGGCAGGCTCGAGGGGCTAGATGGCCTACTCCTGCTCCTATTTCTTATGTTCTTATGTTCTTATGACAGGGAAGGAGGCAAAAGAGGTGGGGGAGTGGCACTGTTGATCAGGGATAGTGTCACGGCTGTAGAAAAGATGGATGCCACGGAAGGATTGTCTACGGAATCTCTGTGGGTGGAGGTTAGGAACAGGAAGGGGTCGGTAGCTTTACTGGGTGTTTTCTATAGGCCGCCCAATAGTAGCAGAGATGTGGAGGAGCAGATTGGGAAGCAGATTCTGGAGAGATGTGATAATCATAGAAATCATAGAAACCCTACAGTGCAGAAGGAGGCCACTCGGCCCATCGAGTCTGCACCGACCACAATCCCACCCAGGCCCTACCCCCATATCCCTACATATTTACCAGCTAATCCCTCTAACCTACCCAACTCGGGACTCTAAGGGGCAATTTATAGCCTGGCCAATCAACCTAACCCACACATCTTTGGACTGTGGGAGGAAACCGGAGCACCCGGAGGAAACCCACGCAGACACGAGGAGAATGTGCAAACTCCACACAGACAGTGACCCAAGCCGGGAATCGAACCCAGGTCCCTGCAACTGTGAAGCAGCAGTGCTAACCATTGTGCTACTGCGCCGCCCCAATAATAATAAGAGTGGTCGTTTTGGGAGATTTTAATTCCCCAAATATCGATTGGAATATCCCTTGGGTAAGGGGTTTAGATGGGGAGGAGTTTGTCAGGTCTGTTCAGGAGAGCTTCCTGACACAGTATGTGGATAAGCCTACAAGAGGAGAGGCAGTGCTTGATTTGAGATTAGGGAATGAACCTGGGCAGGTGTCAGATCTATCAGTGGGAGAGCATTTTGGGGATAGTGATCGTAACTCTATCTCCTTTACATTAGCATTGGAGAGAGATAGGATCAGCCGAGCTAGGAAAGTGCTTATCTGGAGTAAGGGCAACTATGATACTATTAGGCAGGAAATTAGAGGCATAAATTGGAAATGTGCGGAAGAAATGTGGCAAATTTTCAAGGAAAATTTGTCTGCAGCTCTGCACGGCAATGTTCCATTGCGACAGGGGAGTTATGGTAGGTTACAGGAACCGTGGTGCACGAAAGCTGTAACGGATTTAGTCAGGAAGAAAAGAAAAGCCTACAAAAGGTTCAGGGAACTAGGTAATGCTAGAAATCTAGAAGAGTATACGACAAGTAGGAAGGAACTAAAGAGGGAAATTAGAAGAGCCAGGAGGGGACATGAGAAGGCCTTGGCAAACAGGATAAAGGAAAACCCCAAGGCATTCTACAAGTATGTGAAGAGCAAGAGAATAAAATGTGAAGGAATAGGACCTATCAAATCTGATGGTGGGAAAGTCTGTATTGAACCAGTTGAAATAGCAGAGGTACTCAATGAATACTTTGCTTCAATATTCACAGTGGAAAAGGATCTTGGTAGTTGCAGTGCAGACTTGCAGTGGACTGAGAAGATTGAGCATGTGGGTATTAGGAAAGAGGATGTGTTGGAGTTGTTGAAAGGCATCAAGTTAGATAAATTGCCGGGACCGGATGGGATGTACCCCAGGTTACTGTGGGAGGCGAGGGAAGAGATTGCTGATCCTCTGGCGATGATCTTTGCGTCATCAATGGAGACGGGAGAGGTTCCAGAGGATTGGAGGATAGCGGATGTGGTTCCGTTATTCAAGAAAGGGAGAAGAGATAACCCAGGAAATTATAGACCGGTGAGTCTAACCTCAGTGATAGGTAAGTTGATGGAGAAGATCTTGAGAGGCAGGATTTATGAACATTTGGAAAGGAACAGTATGATCAGAAGTAGCCGGCACGGCTTTGTCTGAGGCAGATCATGCCTTATGAGTCTGATTGAGTTTTTTGAAGATGTGACTTGACACTTAGACGGGGGAAGAGCAGTAGATGTGGTTTATATGGATTTCAGTAAGGCGTTTGATAAGGTGCCCCATGCAAGGCTTATGGAGAAAGTGAAGGGGCATGGGATACAAGGGGACGTTGCTTTGTGGATTCAGAACTGGCTTGCCCACAGAAGGCAAAGAGTGGTTGTAGATGGGTCTTTTTCAGAGTGGAGGTCGGTCACCAGTGGGGTGCCCCAGGGGTCTGTTCTGGGGCCCTTGCTCTTTGTGATTTTTATAAATGACCTGGATGAGGAAGTGGAAGGATGGGTTGGCAAGTTTCTGATGACACAAAGTTTGGAGGTGTTGTGGATAGTGTAGAGGGATGTCAGCAGTTGCAACAAGACATAGATAAGATGCAAGACTGGGCGGAGAAGTGGCAGATGGACTTCAACCCAGATAAGTGTGTGGTGGTTCATTTTGGCAGGTCGAGTAGGTTGGAAGAATATAATATTAAGGGTAAGACGCTTGGCAGTGTGGAAGAACAGAGGGATCTTGGGGTCCGGGTTCATAGGACGCTCAAAGCGGCATCGCAGGTAGAGGCTGTGGTTAAGAAGGCGTATGGAATACTGGTCTTCATCAATAGAGGAATTGAGTTTAGAAATCGGGAGATAATGCTGCAGCTGTATAGGACCCTGGTCAGACCCCACCTGGAGTACTGAGCCCAGTTCTGGTCGCCTCATTACAGAAAGGATGTGGAAGCCATAGAACGGGTGCAGAGGAGATTTACGAGGATGTTGCCGGGATTAAGTGGTATGCCTTATGAGGATAGGTTGAGAGAGCTAGGTCTATTCTGCTTGGAGAGGCGAAGGATGAGAGGTGACCTGATAGAGTTGTATAAGATGTTGAGAGGTATTGATAGAGTGGATTCTCAGAGGCTTTTACTCAAGGCTGAAATGGTTGCAACGAGAGGCCACAGGTTCAGGGTGCTGGGGAGTAGGTACAGAGGAGATGTTAGGGGTAAGTTTTTCACTCAGAGGGTGGTGGGTGCGTGGAATCGGCTGCCGGTAGTGGTGGTGGAAGCGGATTCGATTGAGTCTTTTAAGAGACTCTTGGATAGGTTCATGGAGGTTAGTAAGATAGAGGGTTATAGATGAGCCTAGAAGGTAAGGAAATTGTTCGGCGCAACTTGTGGGCCGAAGGGCCTGTTTGTGCTGTAGCTTTTCTATGTTCTATGTTCTAAATGACCTTGGTTCTAAAGATCAGGATGCAGGATCAGCTTCGGTAGAGATAAGAAATAGAAAAGGTCGGAAGTCATTTGTGGGAGTAGTTTCTAGGTCCCTTAACAATAATTAAATGGTAGGGTATACAGGAAGAAAAAATGCAGGCTTGTAATAAAAGTACAGCAATAATCAGGGGTAAATTTAATCTACAACTACATTGAATCAGATTGTAAGAGGTAGCCTGGAAAATGAGTTCATAAAGTGTTTTTGGCACAATTTCTTACAGCAGCATGTTCCAGATTCAACTAGAGAGCAGATTATTCACCTGTGTGCAATGGGGAAGGTTTAATTCATGACCTTATAGTAAATGAGTCTCCGGGTAGCAGTGATCATAATTTTGCATTCAACTGAGGGAGAAAAAGGTGAGAAATATGGGTCTAAAACTAGTCTCTTAAACTTAAATAAATGCAATTTCAAGGGTATGAGGACAGGGTTGGCAAAAGTAAATGAGGAAAGTCGTGTTGCAGTGCTAACAGGACTCAGCAGAGGCTTTGGCACGATACAACAATTATGTTTAAGTGTACAAGCAGATCTCCAAATTCCAGGAAGGCAGCAGGAACTCTGACTAATGCATTCCACACGACAATAGTGTGAAAGTAGGTGGGAAAATGGAGTTCAGGTAGATTGAATGGCAGAGCGGGCACAGGGTGTGATATCGTCTATTCTTGCTTATATTTCGGATGTTTTTAGATGGGAAGGTTCCAGGTTCACTTTTGGATCTATACTGATTGATATTTATACTGGTTATTAACCGGTATCAGCAGGCAAGACACCTCCCATTGACCCAAGCCAGCGGTTGGCAGCAATGAATATTGGATGGGAACAGGAGTGGGTTCAGCCAATTCATTCTCGAAAAGCGTCACTTTAAACTGAAGGCTCAGTATTGCCCCCTGGATCTTACTCAGTGAGAGTGGGTCTCCAGAATTGGCCTCATCATGATCCACCAGGAATTGGGAATGTTCAAGGGAATAGGACTTTTTTATAGAAAATAATCAGATGTCAGTGAAATCAATCAGACTATAAAACTTTGAACAGATTTTAAATGTTAAATTATTGTTTGCCTGTAATTACAGAAATCAACCGCCAGAGGGAGCTGCACCCACCTCAAACAAAGTTTAAAAATTCAACTAAATTTAACCAAAACAAAATTAGGAGGCGGGGGGGGGGGGGGTGCGGGAATGGGGGGATGGGGGTGAGAGGGGGGTGGGGGAGTGGGTGGGGTGGGGTTGAGGGGGGGTGGGGGGGATGGGGGTGAGGGGGTGGGTAAGGGGGGATAGGGGTGAGTGGGGGAGTGGGGGGGATGGGGGTGAGAGGAGGGGGTGGGGGAGTGGGGGGGATGGGGTGAGGGGGAGTGGGGGGGATGGGGGTGAGAGGGGGTGGGGGAAGGGGGATGGGGGAGTGGGGGGAGGGGGGGTTTGGGGGGTGAGGGTGGATAATAATAATTTGCCCATTGCCAAAGTCAGGCTGAGCGGCCTATAGTTTTCAGTCCTATCCCTCAAACCCTTTTTAAACAATGGTAAAACATTCTCAGACCTCCAATCATCTGAGACCTCGCCTGTATCTAGTGAGGATTAGAAAATGATGCTCAGGGTATGCACTACGCCAATCCCCTCCAGTAAATCGTCTCTCACTATATTGTGTCAAATATTTCACACTCCGACTCTTGAACAAGAATGTCTGAGTCATCTCTCTCCTTAGTGAAGACGTTGAGAATCCTGTTCACATCTCCTGCATCAACCCAGAGGTTACCTTGTACATCTCTGATAGGTCCAATCCTTTCCTTACTTATTCTCTTGCTCTTAGTGTATTGGTGAAACATCTCTGGATTTTCTTTGATTTTACCTGCCAATATTTTTTCATATCCTCTTTTTGCTTTCCTAATTTCCATTTTTATTTCACCCCTGTACTTCCTATACTCCTCTAGGCTTCTACAGTATAAAACTTTTTTGTGACTGTCATAAGTTTTCTTTTCCTTCTTTATCTTTGCCTTTATGCTTCTGGATAACCAGTAGGCTCCCGATTTCACAGTGCCACTCTTTCACTTTGTGGCGACATTTCTACACTGTGCCCATAGAATTTGACTTTTGACTGCCTCTCGCTGATTTGACAGTTTTTTTTTTATAGTTGTATTAAATCAACTTTCACCAATTCGTCTCTCAGATTTGTACAACTTGTCTTCCCTCAATTTAGAACTTTTACTCCTGTTCTATCTTTGTCCTTTTCTGTAATTAGGCTGAATCTGACTATCTTGTGGTCCACAATCTCCAGAATGAAAGCTGCTTCATTCACTTTCCCAGCTTCATTTCCTAAGACCAAATCTACAATTGCGCCCCCTCTCATGGGGCTTGTTACATGCTGGATAAAAAGGTTCTCTCAGGTGCAGTTCAAGAATTTTGTGCCCTCGGTGCCCTTCACATTGTTCATAGGGCAGTGGTGGTGTAGCAGTATTGTCGCTGAACTAGTAATCCAGAGACCCGGGGTAACGCTCTGGGAACCCAAGTTCAAATCCCACCAAGGCAGATGGTGAAATTTGAATTCAATAAAAACAAACCTGGAATTAAAAGTTTAATGATGACATTGAAACCATTGCCAATTATAACAAACACATCTGGGTCACTAATGTCCTTCAGGGAAGGAAATCTGCCGTCCTTACCCAGCCTGGCCTACATGTCACTTCAAACCCACAGCAATGTGGTTGACTCTTAAATGCCCTCAAGGATGGGCGATAAATGCTGGCTGAGCCAAATCCCATGGGGTGACACAGCGGCACAGCGATTAGCACTGCTGTCTCACAGTGCCAGGGACCCGGGTTCAATTCCTGGCTTAGGTCACTGACTGTGTAGAGTCTGCACATTCTCCCCATGTCTGCATGGGTTTCTTCCGGGTGTTCCAGTTTCCTCCCACAGTCTGAAAGACGTGCTGGTTAGGTGCATTGGCCATGCTAAATTCTCCCTCAGTGTACCCGAACGTGCGCTGGAGTGTGGCGACCAGGAGATTTTCACAGTAACTTCATTGCAGTGTTAATGTAAACTTTAAATAAAAAATATATCCCAATTGGTATCAGGGTAGTTGAAGATTACGGCCTTATTGTTCTTGCACTCAGAAATCTATCTACATTTTGCTTTTCTAACTCCCTCTCACTATTTGGGGGTCTAGCTCCCTAAAGTCAGCTTTCAGGACCTCATCTCCTATCCTACCTAAGTTATTGGTACTAAAGTGGACTAGGAATCCTGGCTGCTCACCCTACCCCAGAAGAATGTCCTGCCACCACTCTGGCATCTTAACCCCAGAACCAGGCAGGCAATACACCATCCTGGAGTCAGGTCTATGGCCACAGAAACTCCTGTCTGTTCCCCAGTAATGAATCCCCATCACGACTGCTCTTCCCTCTTCTTCCTCTCCTCAAGTACAGCAGAGCTGCCTGTGGTGCCACAAACCTGAGTCTGATTGCACTCCTCTGAGGAACTGGTATCTGAACCAGTTAGTGAGTGGGACCCCACTCACGGCACTATCTGCCTAGTTCTCTTGGACTCCCTGGAGCATAACATTTACCAATTACAAAACTTAACATATCACAATATACCTCTAACAGCTAGCTATCTCTGTTGTTCCAAATTAAACATCATCCCACAGATTGACACCCTTATTCAGACTTGGCACAGAAACAAGAATGCTGTGATGCTGGATTGGCAGCTTTTTAACACCTGCTGTGAATTGGCCCTTTGAATGTTAGATCAACTCTCCGAAGCTCCTCAGTCCTGGAACTTCCAGCATGCCTCTGGAGACAGAGAGAGAGAGGGACAGAGGCACTGCCTTCTTCCAACAATTTCTAACAGCAACTGAACCGAAACTAAAAACTTCAACTCCAGCGAGAGGGGAAAACACTGTTGCTTCTCTCCACTTCAAGCTATTACTGAAAACCGAAACGAAAAACTTGGAATGCTCTGTTACAAAAAGATGCCCCCAGGCAGATCACCTGACATGTCAATCATCCCCAAATCAAACTCCACTCAGCAATCCCCAAAGGACTATTAAACACCAGAACACTACATTAATCCAGAATAAAATCAGTCTGATGTCCATTGTACTGCTTCAGTAACAATTAGGGGACACCAGCTGCAGACAACACAGTGCCGACAAAATCCTGCAAAGGAACAAAATTAAAATACATTTCTTAAAGGCACAGAATCTTCTCATTGTTACCTCCTCAAAAAAATGCAGCAAGTTAAACATGATTTCCCAGTTAGAAATCCATGTTGGCTCTTCCAAATCATCGCACGTTTTCTTAAGTGACAATTAATTCTCTCCCAAATACTTGTTTCTGGAAACTTGCCCACCACTGATGTTAAACTGACTGACCTGTGTTTGTTGGGGCTACCAACCCTTTTTGAACATGGGTGTAAGATTTGTAATCCTCCATTCCTCTGGCATCTCCCCTAAGTCTAGAGAAGACTGGAAGATTATGGACAGCTCTTCAGCAATTTCCATTCTCACTGCCTTCAGTATCCTTGGATGCATCTCATCCGGTCCCAGTGCCTTGTCAACTTTAAGGGGTTGATTTTACCAAAAGAATTCTAAGTGCTGAACGTGTGTAGAAACAGGAGAGTTTCAGACCTTTTTTTGGCGAGAGGAAAAAATCAAATCTTGTGACACTTAGGAATAAAATGAGGCTAAGTGTGTTTCTTGCCAGTAGGGGTGGTGAACGGAGTCTATTCACATCGGGAAGCTGGCTGATGACTGCTAGAGCGTGCTATTGCACATACACCCTGATCTCCTAGTGCACTGTGTCAAGAGTCAGCATTGCACTGGGAGATTGTCACTCCACCGTTCTCCCGGACATTGCACCACCCCCCGGCCTCCCCAACCATCCCCCCCTGCCCGATTGTGCCTTCCAATTGCGGCCCTGATTGCCCCTGGTTGATTGCCGTCCCCGCTCACCCACCCTCCCCCTTAATCATTGCTCCGATGATCCCCAATGCAGAACGTGCATTCTACGACGACTGTGTCCCAGGCTCACTAATAACATTTAAATTAACGTATGAATATTTAAATCAGCCTAATGCCCTTCCCGGCACTCTGGGTGTACCTACACCACAGAGTGCCCACCACCACCTTCTCAAGGGCAATTAGGAATGAACAACAAATGCTGGCACTCAAAAACAATAATAACAATTGGCAAATCATATAGGAACATAGAAATTAAGAGGAGGAGGCCGTTCGGCCCTTCGAGCCTGCTCCACCATTCATTATGGTCATGGCTGATCATTCAACTCAATGGTCTGATCCCGTCTTCACCCCCCCCCCCCCTGCCCCCCCAAGCGCTACATCTAAATCCTTCTTAAAAGCATACAATTGTTTTCTGTGGTAGTGAATTCCACAGGCTAATATTCTCTGGGGGAAGAAGATTCTCCTCATTTCAGTCAGATACAAGCTGAAGGAAAGTACCACAACAGAGCTAAATAATGTAAGTAGAATTTTCCTAATGGAAAGGTGACTAAAGTTTGTAATTGACTTCAAAATTCTTGTTCTCATCTTTAGCCATGTCTAAGATGTGGATTCCCCGATCTTTGTAATTATTCCCATTTCTACCAACAAATTTCTCTCGCTGCTTTTTTAAATATTTGAATATTTACCTTTTCTGCTTCTTAAATCAGTTTGTCAAGAAATAGCTCTCCTCACTTTCCTTCTCAGGCATATTTATAACATGGTCAAATGTCAGGTTGCAAATCTTTCCAAATACGCCATTGGCTGGTGGTAAAAGTGCGAGAGATTCCTGGTCAGCCATACGCGATAAGAGTTTTAACAACACCAGGTTGAAGTCCAACAGGTTTATTTGGTAGCAAATACCATTCGCTTTCGGAGCGCTGCTCCTTCGTCAGATGGAGTGGAAATCATAGAAATTCAGCCATACGCGATGCAGAGTGAAGCTTCTCAAGCTACAAGCCCCTCACGACAGACTAGTGACCTGTTCTCGGAATAACTAAATCTGGAAACATGAAATTCTACCTGAGTGCGCCACGAGGTGTGAAATAAGAATTGGAATTTTCCTTCTCAAAACCACCTCACCATCTCTGCCTTTAACCATCCCCCCGTATTACATTCACCCTGAAACCCTGAAACAGCTTAAGTTATTGCTACGTTGTTTGGTTAATTGAAAAGACAAAGTTTTTCTGAAACTGTACCTTTTAGGGAGGTTCACTCCTGTATCCTGCAGCATTTTACTCTTTCAATATGTTACAAAAACGTTGAAAGTTTATTTTTATGACAGAAAGAAAAAAGTGAACTGCAAGAAAAAGTTAGTCTGCTGAAAACTGAGCTGAAACTGCAAAAGCAAAAGAACGATGACATCAAGCATTTGAAGGAAAGTCTGGCTGATGAATTACTCAATTACAAGTAAGTTTCAAATAGCCACAGAGGAAGTCACAGCAATGCCTACTCTCCGCAAGATCTTTACCGTGAAGGTAAAGGATTTTACATGGAAGGTGATTCTCAAAGCTTACAACTCCCTGCACGGTGTTATGATTGCGACTGGAGAACTGCACAGATTATCTCAGTAAGAAGTTTAACAACACCAGGTTAAAGTCCAACAGGTTTATTTGGTAGCAAAAGCCACACAAGCTTTCGGAGCTGCAAGCCCCTTCTTCAGGTGAGTGGGAATTCTGTTCACAAAATTCACGAATGCCCGTGACTGCTAGCAGTCACGGGCATTCGGCCTCTGATATTTGGGTAAGCGTTCTCCAAGGCGGCCTTCGCGACACACGACAGCGCAGAGTCGCTGAGCAGAAACTGATAGCCAAAGTTCCGCACACACGAGGACGGCCTCAACCGGGATATTGGGTTCATGGCACACTATTTGTAACCCCCACAGAGTTTCACTGGCTGTCTTGTCTGGAGACAATACACATCTTTTTAGCCTGTCTTGATGCTCTCTCCACTCACATTGTTTTGTTTCTTAAAGACTTGATTAGTTGCAAGTATTCGCATTCCAACCATTATTCATGTAAATTAAGTCTGTGTCTTTATATGCTCTGTGAACAGAATTCCCACTCACCTGAAGAAGGGGCTTGCAGCTCCGAAAGCTTGTGTGGCTTTTGCTACCAAATAAACCTGTGGGACTTTAACCTGGTGTTGTTAAACTTCTTACTGTGTTTACCCCAGTCCAACGCCGGCATCTCCACATCAGATTATCTCAAGCAGCAGGTCATACCATTAATTTACAAATTCAATTTGTGGCCAGTTGTCTGCCTTCTATACCCAGAATAAAAGAGACTTTAAGTAGGCTGCTTTCAATAATCTCAGAATGATTGTTATTTTCCAAAGTTCTTTAGATTCTGGAATAGTTCCTACAGATTGGAGGGTAGCTAATTCAAAAAGGGAGGTAGAGAGAAAACAGGGTAACTATAGACCAGTGAGCCTAACGTCGGTACTGGGGAAGTTGCTAGAGTCCATTATCAAGGATTTCATAATTCGGCATTTGGAAGGCAGTGGTATAATCAGACAAAGTCAGCATGGATTTACAAAAGGGAAATCAAACTTGACAAATCTATTGGAATTGTTTGAGGATGTAACTAGTAGAGTTGACCGAGGAGAACCAGTGGATGTGCTTTATTTAGACTTTCTGAAGGCTTTCGACAAGGTCTCACAAAGTAGACTACTATGTAAAGTTAAAGCACATGGGGTTGCAGGTAATGTCTTAAGATGGATGGCAAAGAGTTGGCATAAATGGATCTTTTTCTGATCGGCAGTCAGTGACTAGTGGAGTTCTGCAGGGATCTGTGCTAGGATCCCAACTGTTCACGTTATATATTAATGATTTGGAAGAGGGAACTTAATGTATTATCTCCAAATTCGCAGATGATACAAAGTTGGGTGGGAGGGTGAGCTGTGAGGAGGATGCAGAGATGCTTCAGTGTGATTTGAACAGGCTAAGTGTGTGGGCATCTGCACGGCAGATGCAGTATAATGTGGATAAATGTGAAGTTTTCCACTTTAGTTCTCGATTGTGGGGGAATCTAGAACTAGGGTTTGAGGATAAAGGGTAAACCTTTCAGAACTAGGACAAAGAACAAAGAAAAGTACAGCACAGGAACAGGCCCATCTTTCCAATGAAAACAATCCAAGTTTATTCAACCTCTCCTCATAGTCAACACCCTCGAGACCAGGCAACATCCTGGTGAACCTTCTTTGCACTCTCTACAAAGCTTCCACGTCCTTCTGGTAGTGTGACAACCAGAACTGCGCGCAATATTCCAAATGCGGCCTAACCAAGGTTTTATATAGCTGCAACATTTCCCAACTCTTATACTCAATGCCCTGGCCAATGAAGACAGGCATGCCATTTGCCTTCTTAATCACCTTGGCCACCTGTGTTGCCACTTTTAGGGAACTGTGGACCTGCATGCCCAGATCCCTCTATGTTAATGTTCCTAAGGGTTCTGCCATTTACAGTATAATTCACACCTAAATTTGATCCTCCAAAATGCATCACTTCGCATTTGTCTGGATTAAGGGCAGCACGGTGGCACAGTGGTTAACACTGCTGCTTCACAGTGCCAGGGACCTGGGTTCAAAGTTCAAATCCCGGCTTGGATCATTGTGTGGAGTCTGCACGTTCTCCCCGTGTCTGCATGGGTTTCCTCTGGGTGCTTTAGTTTCCTCCCAAGTCCAAAAGACGTGCTGGTTAGGTGCATTGGCCATGCTAAATTCTCCCCCAGTGTACCCGAACAGGCACTAGAGTGTGACGATTAGGGAATTTTCACAGTAACTTCATTGCAGTGTTAATGTAAGCCCACTTGTGACACTAATAAATAAAAACTAAACTCCACTGAGGTGAGGAGAAATTTCTTCACCCAGAGGGTGGTGAATGTGTGGAATTCACTACCACAGAAAGTAGTTGAGGCCAAAATGTTGTGTGATTTCAAGAAGAAATTAAATATAGCTCTTGGGGCTAAAGGGATCAAAGGATATGGGAGGAAGGGGGGATCAGGATATTGAATGTGATGATCAGCCATGATCAAGATGAAGGCAGGGCAGTCTCGAAGGGCCGAATGGTCTTTTCCTGCTTTTATTTTTTATGTTCCTATGTTTCTGTACCAGGTGTCTGTATACCAGGTGTCTGTATACCAGGTGTCTGTATACCAGGTGCTTGTATACCAGGTGCTTGTATACCAGGTGCTTGTATACCAGGTGTCTGTATACCAGGTGCTTGTATACCAGGTGTCTGTATACCAGGTGTCTGTATACCAGGTGTCTCTATACCAGGTGCTTGTATACCAGGTGCTTGTATACCAGGTGTCTGTATACCAGGTGTCTGTATACCAGGTGCTTGTATACCAGGTGTCTGTATACCAGGTGTCTGTATACCCGGTGTCTGTATACCAGGTGCTTGTATACCAGGTGTCTGTATACCAGGTGTCTGTATACCAGGTGTCTCTATACCAGGTGCTTGTATACCAGGTGCTTGTATACCAGGTGCTTGTATACCAGGTGTCTGTATACCAGGTGTCTGTATACCAGGTGTCTGTATACCCGGTGTCTGTATACCAGGTGCTTGTATACCAGGTGTCTGTATACCAGGCGTCTGTATACCAGGTGCTTGTATACCAGGTGTCTGTATACCAGGTGTCTGTATACCAGGTGTCTGTATACCAGGTGCTTGTATACCAGGTGTCTGTATACCAGGTGTCTGTATACCAGGTGTCTGTATACCAGGTGCTTGTATACCAGATGTCTGTATACCAGGTGTCTGTATACCAGGTGTCTGTATACCAGGTGTCTGTATACCAGGTGTCTGTATACCAGGTGCTTGTATACCAGGTGTCTGTATACCAGGTGTCTGTATACCAGGTGTCTGTATACCAGGTGCTTGTATACCAGGTGTCTGTATACCAGGTGTCTGTATACCAGGTGCTTGTATACCAGGTGTCTGTATACCAGGTGTCTGTATACCAGGTGTCTGTATACCCGGTGTCTGTATACCAGGTGTCTGTATACCAGGTGCTTGTATACCAGGTGTCTGTATACCAGGTGTCTGTATACCAGGTGTCTGTATACCAGGTGCTTGTATACCAGGTGTCTGTATACCAGGTGTCTGTATACCAGGTGCTTGTATACCAGGTGTCTGTATACCAGGTGCTTGTATACCAGGTGTCTGTATACCAGGTGTCTGTATACCCGGTGTCTGTATACCAGGTGTCTGTATACCAGGTGCTTGTATACCAGGTGTCTGTATACCAGGTGTCTGTATACCAGGTGTCTGTATACCCGGTGTCTGTATACCAGGTGTCTGTATACCAGGTGTCTGTATACCAGGTGTCTGTATGCCAGGTGTCTGTATACCAGGTGCTTGTATACCAGGTGTCTGTATACCAGGTGTCTGTATACCAGGTGCTTGTATACCAGGTGTCTATATACCAGGTGACTGTATACCAGGTGTCTGTATACCCGGTGTCTGTATACCAGGTGTCTGTATACCAGGTGCTTGTATACCAGGTGCTTGTATACCAGGTGTCTGTATACCAGGTGTCTGTATACCAGGTGTCTGTATACCCGGTGTCTGTATACCAGGTGTCTGTATACCAGGTGCTTGTATACCAGGTGTCTGTATACCAGGTGTCTGTATACCAGGTGCTTGTATACCAGGTGTCTGTATACCAGGTGTCTGTATACCAGGTGTCTGTATACCAGGTGTCTGTATACCCGGTGTCTGTATACCAGGTGTCTGTATACCAGGTGTCTGTATACCAGGTGTCTGTCTCCCAGGTGCTTGTATACCAGGTGTCTGTCTCCCAGGTGCTTGTATACCAGGTGTCTGTATACCAGGTGTCTGTATACGAGATGTCGGAATACCAACCGGGGTTCTGTATACCGGATGTTTGCATACGTTTGAAAGAAATGTCAGAGGTAATAGTGGATGCGTTAGTGATTATTTATCAAAACTCGTTGCATTCTGGGGTAGTGCCGGTTGATTGGAAAACGGCTAATGTTACGCCGCTGTTTAAAAAAGGAAGGAGACAAAAGGCGGGTAACTATAGGCCGGTCAGCTTAACGTCTGTAGTAGGGAAAATGCTGGAATCCATTATTAAAGAGGAGATAGCAGGGCATCTGGATAGAAATGGTTCGATCAATCAGACGCAGCATGGATTCATGAGGGGAAAGTCGTGCTTGACGAACATGTTGGATTTTTATGAAGATGTGACAAGGGCGGTTGATGGAGGAGAACCGGTGGATGCGGTGTTTTTGGATTTCCAAAAGGCGTTTGATAAGGTGCCCCATAAAAGGCTGCTGAAGAAGATTAGGGCACACGGAGTTGGGGGTAGTGTGTTAAAGTGGATTGGGGACTGGCTATCCGACAGGAAGCAAAGAGTCGGAATAAATGGGTGTTTTTCCGGTTGGAGGAAGGTAACTAGTGGCGTGCCGCAGGGATCGGTACTCGGGCCGCAACTGTTTACCATTTATATAGATGATCTGGAGGAGGGGACGGAGTGTAGGGTAACGAAGTTTGCAGACGACACAAAGATAAGTGGAAAAGTGAATCGTGTGGAGGACGGAGAAGATCTGCAGAGAGATTTGGACAGGCTGAGTGAGTGGGCGAGGATATGGCAAATGGAGTATAACGTTGAGAAATGCGAGGTTATACACTTTGGAGGAAATAATAACAAATGGGATTACTATCTCAATGGAAACAAATTAAAACATGCTACCGTGCAAAGGGACCTGGGGGTCCTTGTGCATGAGACGCAAAAGCCCAGTCTGCAGGTACAACAGGTGATCAAGAAGGCAAATGGGATGTTGGCCTATATTGCGAGGGGGATAGAATATAAAAGCAGGGATGTCTTGATGCACCTGTACAGGGCATTGGTGAGGCCGCAGCTGGAATACTGTGTGCAGTATTGGTCCCCTTATATGAGGAAGGATATATTGGCATTGGAGGGAGTGCAGAGAAGGTTCACCAGGTTGATACCGGAGATGAGGGGTTTGGATTATGAGGAGAGGCTGAGGAGATTGGGTTTGTACTCGTTGGAGTTTAGAAGGATGAGGGGGGATCTTATGGAGACTTATAAGATAATGCGGGGGCTGGATAGGGTGGAGGCGGAGAGATTCTTTCCACTTAGTAAGGAAGTTAAAACTAGAGGACACAGCCTCAAAATAAAGGGGGGTCGGTTTAAGACAGAGTTGAGGAGGAACTTCTTCTCCCAGAGGGTGGTGAATCTCTGGAATTCTCTGCCCACTGAGGTGGTGGAGGCTACCTCGCTGAATATGTTTAAAGCGCGGATGGATGGATTCCTGATCGGTAAGGGAATTAAGGGTTATGGGGATCAGGCGGGTAAGTGGTACTGATCCACGTCAGATCAGCCATGATCTTATTGAATGGCGGGGCAGGCTCGAGGGGCTAGATGGCCTACTCCTGCTCCTATTTCTTATGTTCTTATGTTCTTATACCGGATGTCTGTATACCGGATACCTGTATACCGGGTGTCAGTATACCAGGCATTTGTATACTGGGTGCCTGTATACCGGGTGTCTGTATAGATTCGTCAATCGTGATTTCCCTTTTGTAAATCCATGCTGACTTTGTCTGAATATACCACTGCCTTCCAAATGCTGAGTTATGAAATCCTTGATAATGGACTCTAGCAACTTCCCCAGTACCGACGTTAGGCTCACTGGTCTCTAGTTCCCTGTTTTCTCTCTACCTCCGTTTTTGAATGGCGGGTTTCCATTCGCCACCCTCTAGTCTGTAGGAACTATTCTAGAGTCCGTAGAATTTTTGAAAATAACCACAAATGGATCTATTATTTCCAGGGCCACTTCCTTAAATATTCTGAGATGAAGATTATCAGGACCTGGAGATTTATCCATCTTCAATCCCATCAATTTCCCAAAACCATTTCTCTGCTAATGCTGATTTCCTTCAGCTCCTCACTAAGTTTCTCTCAAAACTTCTGGTACATTATTCATGTCTTCCTTTGTGAAGACTGAAGAAAAGTACGAATTTCGTTCCTCGGCCATTTCTTTATTCCCCATTAGGAATTCTCCGATTTCTGACCGTAGAGGCCTACATTTGTTTTTGTCAATCTTTTTCTCTCTACATATCTAGAACATAGAACAGTACAGCACAGAACAGGCCCTTCGGCCCACGATCTATAGAAACTTTTACAGTCAGTTTTTATGTTCCCCACTAGCTTACTTTCACACTCTATTTTCTCCTTCTTAATCAATCCTTTGGCCCTCCTTTGCTAAATTTTAAACGGCTCCCATTCCTCAGATGCTCGTTGTACAGGTACCCAGTTTCCCGGTTTAGGGAGATCATAGAATCACAGAATCATGGAATCCTACAGTGCAGAAAGAGGCCATTCGGCCCATCGAGTCTGCACCAACCACAATCCCACCCAGGCCCTATCCGCATATCCCTACATATTTACCCACTAACCCCTCTAACCTATGCATCCCGGGACACTAAGAGGCTATTTAGAATGGCCAATCAACCTAGCCCGCACATCTTTGGACTGTGGGAGGAAACCGGAGCACCCAGAGGAAACCCACGCAGACACAGGGAGAATGTGCAAACTCCACACAGGCAGCGACCCAAGCCGGGATTCAAACCCAGGTCCCTGAAGCTGTGAAGCAGCAGTGCTAACCACTGTGCTACCGTGCCGCCCAGATAGCTGTGCTGTGGCCCTAATGCTATTTTCCTGCCTGCCACCTACCCACACCCCCACCCCCCCGCCTCCCCCACCCCCCCCTCCCCCGACCTCCACCCCCAATAACCCTTGATGCCCCCGTAGATCAAATATCTGACTTAACAATGTTGATCACTCTCTCATGAACCTCAGTGGAAAGTCCATGTATGTTGAACTGGGGCGAAACATGAAATCAGGTGTGATGTGAAAACAGGTTACGAAAATTAATTTTTCTACAATCCTATTAGATGCCAGTTTTATTCAGGAGTCAAATGTTTGACTGATTATTAATTTCAACAGCATCACAATTCATCAGAGAAAAGTACAGAGTCAGGACTTCCCAACAGCTGGTGGGGAAATGCCCAGATTGTTACTAAACGGACAGTGACCCAAAGTCAATCCAAGGTCTTTATTTAGTCGGCAGTACTCATCAAAGCAGCAACAGAGACATTGCAATTGGAGACGGAAAAATATCAAACAGGCCCCTTGGTCATTTATTAGTAACTAAGATGAAAAATGTCAGGGGTTTGATGTTAAATTGAACTCAGTTGTAAACTAATGTCCTTGAGAAGGAACGAAGAAGGAAAAAAAAAGATGATTCTATGGAAGTTATTTCAAGTTCTATTTTCCATTTGAAAAGTTTCTTGACCATGTGTTTTTCTTTACAGGGAAAGTTTAACAGCGTGCGGAAATCTTATTGAATCCTCAAACAAGTTAATTTGAAGAATCACGAGTCAATCCAGTGGTTTCCAGATGGTTCTTGGTGGCCACTTGCATCTTCTCCTGTTAAAGTGAAAAATGTACTTGCTTAGAATCCATCTTCACAAAGTATCTAATCCTTAATAACAAGGATGTATATTTATATAGCACCTTTAAAGTAATAAAAACCCAAGGTACTACACAGAAGCTTGACACTGCACTGGGAAAGGAGATATCAGGCTCGACGACCAAAGGGGTAGGTTTTAAACAGCGATTTAAAGGAGGAAAGAGGGGCAGAGAGGTGGAAAGGCGGAGAGTTTTTGTAACTTATTTTCTTTCAGATTTAAATATAAATGATTTAATTTCAAACAAATGCTTGCCATTTGCAGAATGATTGTAAATAGAGACAGCAGTGGATATTTCAGATTCTCCCTCGAAGAGGATATTACTCTACAGGACATGTAGCACAGATTTAAATTAGTGAGGACAGATTGGATGCACCGGCTTGTGTTCTCTTAATTATAGGAGATTAAAGGCTGATCCAATTGAGTTATTTGAGATGATTAAAGGAGTTGATAAGATAGATAAAGAAAATTAATTTTCTCTGGCAAGCAGAATCCATAAAATAATGGCATTAAAATTAGAACTGGGTATTTCGAGGGAGATGTCAGAAATCAGTCTTTCTGGCAAAAGTTACTGAAAATCCGGAACTTGTTCTCCAAAAGCTGAGAAGAAAAGTCAATTGAAAATTTCAAGACTGCAATTGATAAGGTTTATGTTAGACAAGATCATATTAAAGGTTCGCATACAGATCACCTACGGTCCAATTGGCTGAAGAGCCTCCTCCTGTACCTAGGAGGAACTCCTAAAGTTTGAATTCTTTATACAACAATTTTAGTTCATTTTGAGAGTGTCAGTAGCCGCTGTCAGGTCTGACAAATTTAATTGAGCTGTTTGATGAGGTGACACAGTCAGTAGATGAGGGGAGAGTCATGGGTGTTGTATAACATAGAACAGAGAACAGTACAGCACAGAACAGGCCCTTCAGCCCACGATGTTGTGCCGAGCTTTGTCTGAAACCCAGATCAAGCTATTTCCTCCCTATCATCCCGAAGTACTCCATGTGCCTATCCAATAGCTTCTTAAATGTTCCTAAAGTTTCTGACTCCACTATCACTGCAGGCAGTCCATTCCACACCCCAACCACTCTCTGAGTAAAAAACCTACCTCGGACATCCTTCCTATATCTCCCACCATGAACCCTATAGTTATGCCCCCTAGTTATCGCTCCATTCACCCGAGGAAATAGTCTTTGAACGTTCGCTCTATCTATCCCCCTTGGACCTTGGTCAGAAACTATGGGTGAAATCTTACCAAAAAGTGGCAGATTGTTATTTCTGGCAAGAAAATCGGCATGTTTCTCTCTAGATATTATGACACCCCAACAAAAAAAATCAAGGGGGCGTGTTTCACGCCATCATGCAGGGGGCGCGGCACCTAAACATGCCGGCAAAACGCGGCTGCTCAGAGATTGGGGCGCCATTTCTAAAGAAACTTCATAAACCTCCCCCCGACCTCCACCCAGCACCGTCCATCCCCCACCACCAGCCAGCCCACCTAAATCTACCCCCAGCACCCCGGCCCAATTTCACCCCACCCCCATGTACCCCCATCCCCCCATTCATCTTGAGACGGTGAACGCGGGCTCAAGGTGCCCCCCTCCCCCCCCCCCGCGCCCCCCTCTCCCCCCCCCCGCGCCCCCCCCCTCCCCCCCCCCTCCCCCCCTCCCCCCCCCTCCCCCCCCCCCCTCCCCCCCCCCTCCCCCCCCCCCTCCCCCCCCCCCCTCCCCCCCCCCCCCCCCCCCCATTGTTTGACACTGCAGTAAAATGTGTATTTGCTAGTTTAGAATCAGGTGGAAATTTTCTGCAGCAAATCTCTGTGAGCTCGAGTCAAATATCAGGTGCTTTTGAATTGTTGCATCAATCTAACTTCCCTTCTGAGGTGGTTTTAAAACTTTTAATTTAATTTGGCTTGGATCAATTAATGTAAGGTTTGGAAATTTGTTCCAACTGGATCAGCATTATTCCCCCCCCCCCCCTCTCCCCCCACCTCCCCAACCCCCCCATTCTGGCTCAGGTCTCTGGCAGTCATCTCTTCAGGTAATTAACATACTGATGCACTGAAACCTCGCTTCCCGCAGACAGGGGACAAAATTGAATTTGTCTCACTGTCACTGCCAGGTCTGCACGCTGCAGGAAAGGATGTCCCGAGGCATGGTACATTGGGGAAACCATGCAGATGCTACGACAACGGATGAATGAACACCGCTCGACAATCACCAGGCAAGACTGTTCTCTTCCTGTGGGGGAGCACTTCAGCAGTCACGGGCATTCAGCCTCTGATCTTCAGGTACGCGTTCTCCAAGGCGGCCTTCACGACACACGACAGCGCAGAGTCACTGAGCAGAAACTGATAGCCAAGTTCCGCACACATGAGGACGGCCTAAACTGGGATGTTGGATTTATGTCACATTATCAGTAACCCCTACAGCTTGCCTCCTGGACTTGCAGAATCTCACTAGCTGTTCTGTCTGGAGACAATACACATCTCTTTAACCTGTGCTTAATGCTCCCTCCACCCACATTGTCTGTATCTTTAAGATCTGGTTGGCTGTAGAGATTTGCATTCTAATCAGTATTCTGTAACTTGATTTTGTGTCTCTGTGCCCTGTTTGAGAGCACATTTCCACTCCATCTGACGAAGGAACAGCGCTCCGAAAGCTAGTGGTATTTGCTACCAAATAAACCTGATGGACTTTAACCTGGCGTTGTTAAAACTCTTACTGTGTTCACCCCAGTCCAACGCCGGCATCTCCACATCATGACTGCCAGGTCTTGCAGAGAATATACAAAATTTTTTTTTTGGTAATATATATCCAATTCAATCCAGTCAAAGTCCAATTCAGAGTCTCATCAAGTGAGACGTTCCCGATCCAAGCTGACAAGACGGCCTCTCACTTCCTGCCTTGGGATTGATTTACATGATCCAAGCTGATTGGAGTCGGCATTGCACCTCCTCCAAGGCTTGATCTCATTTTCATCTTAGCCAAAAGGTCAAGATGCCGCTTTTAAAAATTGCTTCAAAGGAAGTCTCAATGTAACCTTCTGACTTCAGCCAAGTACAACATGTCAGTACTACACTTGATCTTAGCCAAAAGGCCGAAGAACCTGCCTGTCACCTCAGGTGAGGCATTGTGAATGGCACTCTCTGAGGGATTGTCCTTAAGTGCCAAACAAGCCAACCCGTCTTTATGCAATCTACAGCGGACACTTGCTTTACCATTCATCAAACAGGGAGTTGACTGCAGTATCTCCTCATTACCGACCAAAAGATTGAGATTTTGCGGTTCAGTTGGTCACACTCCTGTGGCAAGACAGAGGGTCCTGAGTTTAAGCCCCTCACCCCATGACTTGAAAATCGTTATCGAAAGAGCATTCATAATGTGGCCAATCAGGTTGTTAAGCAGTCTGTAAATCTTTCCAATACTTCACAGTATTCTCCAAGGGAAAGTGTGAAGACAAATGAAGGACTCTCCTCTCTTATCTCTTTCCTCTGCATTGTATTTGCTTCCATGGTTTTAAAAGACAATTCCTCCTAAATAATCTCAATGAATGATGCTAACTTTTAAATTTGGTTTATGTGTTTCATATGTCCACTTTAAGTGGCTGCATCACATTATAGTTGAGCCTAAACCCTCTCTCTGGAGATCACACTCCCTTTAGGTTTCCTCCTTCATAATATTAGGTCCTTGTCAGAAGCTCTGATTATTTATTTAACTTGTTTAATGGTGTATAGTCATATCTGTGAGATTTCAGAGAGCAGTTTAATTGGTTATATGAAAGATTCACCAGTAACAGAGTCTCCACAGAAAATGAGTGCAGATTTTGTACAAACTGCGGTTATAAAACCTGTCAGCCTGTAAAACATCTTTGGTGGAAAATTCAAATTGATGCAAGTTGAATATTTGAACCTAATTAGGTTTGTTATTCTTGCTAAAAGCAGTTTTACCATAGTCACCGCTTCTGTCACAAATTATCTTAAATTGATTCAATCTGGTGACTAATCCTTCAACCATTGAATACTTTGCATCTGTTTTTACCAAGGAAGGAGAATGCTGCCCAAGTCAGGGTGAAATAGGAAGCAATTTAGACTTTAAACACTTTAAAATTGATTAGGAGAAGCCATAGGATAGGCTGCTTGTACTTCAGAGTTAATAAAGCTCCAGGTGTTACAACCAAGAATGCTGAGAGAAGTCAAAGTGGAAATTGCAGAGGCACCAGCCATAATTTTCCAGTCTTCCTGAGACTCGGGTGATGTCAGAGGACTGAAGAGTTGCAAATATTACACTCTTGAACTTGGCGGAGTGACAGAAATAGAAGGATAGCGATTAATGGATATTTTTCAGACAGGAGGAAGGTTTGTAGCAGAGTTCCCTCGGGTTTGATGTTGGGACCCTGGCTGTTTCTGCTGTTTCTGTTGTATGTTAATGACCTAGACCTTGCAGGGGAAAGTGTCAAACTTCAAAAGGTGAAATGGATGGACAAGTGGCTGATGAAATTGAAGTGTTTCATTCTGGTAGGAAGAAAAAGGGAGACAATATCAAATAAAAGCTACAGTTCTAAAGAGGCTTCAGGAATAGAGAGACCTGGGTGTTGTTATGGCCACATGAGGAGAGGGTAAAGATGACTATCTGCCCACTGCAATCCTGGCTGTAACAGGTTTATTGAAGGATTTAGGATGAAGGAATTAATTCATGCGCTGATTGCAAAAAGAACAAGTCTGACAAGTTTTCTTGAGGTTCAAAACAAAATGTTATTTATCAAAAATCCACCCAAGCAAACCCAATGCTTCTTGAACTTTTGTAACCCACATTCACAAATTTACAAGTTATGCTGCAGGTTGTTCCTTCCAATGGAAGATTCTCTATCTCTGTGCTGGATTTTTTAAACTCACATGACCTCTCTTTTTCATATTGATTTCAAAAGGACTTTATCTAATGTCTAAACAGTTGCTTTTCTTTCATGGGAGGGGGAGGAGGTGTGGGGGGTGGGGTGAGTAGCTTCTATAATATCCCAGCTATTAATCCCCTGAATGAGTCATGATCCATCTTGGTATGGTAGGAAAACTATTGTTCGAGCAAATATTCTGTTTCTGCTAGATAGGCAGTCTTGTAGAAATGGAAATGCTATGTCATTTCAATAAATCCCTGTGAAGTGGTTTTTGACATGCTCAGGAGTAAATTCCAAGCAAGGTGGCACGACATATCTACATTGCAATTCACAGTGGAACTTTCTAGAAGCTGGTCAAATTGCAATACTATATATCAGGTGACTTGTGGCAGCCATCTTTAGTTAATGTAATATCTTATCTTTAAAAAGTCCTTTGTAAACCGTTCAGTATATGTTTGTTTACATGGTGAAATTATGGATTAATATCACTCGGGCACAAGTCACATCATTGTGATAATGTATATGTGCATAACCCACTGATGAAGGCTGGACAGATAGAGGGAACACTTAGTAAAGCATGCAACATCCTAATTTTACCGATCTTTGCATAGTTTACAAAACCAAGGCAGTTTTGCTAAACCTGTGCAGAACAATGGCTTGGCCACAACTGGAGTTTCATGTCCAGTGCTGGATACCACATTTTAGGAAATGTGTGAAGGCATTGGAAATGAGTACACAAACCATTCACCAGAACAGCTCCAAGGATGAGGAACTTCACTTACCCAGTTTGATTGGAAAGATTGAGACTGTTTTCCTTGGAGAAGGTTGAATGGAGATTTGATAGAGATATTAAAAATCATGAGGGGTCTGGAATGATAGGAAACATTCGTTTCCATTTGTTTCCATACAGGACAGATACAGGGAGGATGTTCCCAATGGTGGGGGAGTCCAGAAGTAGGGGTCACAGTCTCAGGATTCGGGTAGACCATTTAGGATGGAGGTGAGGAGACATTTCTTCACCCAGAGAGTGGTGAGTCTGTGGAATTCATTGCCACAGGAAGTAGTCGATGCCAAATGTATTCAAGAGGCGGCTGGATACAGCACTTTGGGTGAATGGGATCAAAGGTTATGGGGAGAAAGCAGGATTAGGCGATTGAGTTGGACGATCAGCCATAATTGTAACGAATAGCGGAGCAGGCTCAAAGGGCCAAACAGCCTCCTCCTGCTCCTATCTTCTATGTTTCTATTGTGACTCCTAACTAAACGTTCAGGTTTTTAGGGATTATTTGTGATATATATATATATATTCATGTTTTAATGAGGATTTACAACTCTTTAAGTTAAGGAGTTGGGTTAAAAGGATTAAAGGTTTTGTGATTCTGGAGGAAATATAAACAAAGTGGTAAAGACAGTGCCATTACCGAGTGATCGTAATCTGGGGACACACACACAAAAGAAAGACAGGAGGTGAGAGGGAGAACATTTAGTGAGCAACGGAGAGAGAGGACAGGAATTTTAAGCTCTTTGTTGAATGCTGGCTATTGAGGACAGTAATTAATGGAATAGTCAATTATAGATCTCAGTATAATGATTAGTCTATCAGTGATGCTAAAGGAAAACTGAGTTCGGGGAACTCATTTCTTTGCTCTGCAGTTGAAGAGTTTAGAGTGCAGTTTCTGGATGTCTCCGGGAGAAACACGTTGGTGAGAAGCATCAAGCGATGGTTTAGTAATTCATTGGAAGAAAACTGATTGCAACGGTGTGATTCCCAAGTGAGAAACCTTTGTGTCAAGCTAGTGGTAACTCTTCACTGGTTTATGCATCTGTAAAGATATGGCTGGCGTAAAGGAATAGTGTGAATTTGAATAACCTTATCTTTGTATTGAGATTTTACAACCTTTTGGTCTGATGCAATATGGTTTATTTTGCTTGTTGAATAAATATTTTACTCTTTATTTTAAAAGTTCATCTGCAGATTCTTGTGAATTTGTTCAGTAACGTTCCTCGATCTGACTTGTCCAATATTAATATGAACTGGGGTCATAGTAGGAGGCAAGTTGCTCCCTATGGAGAGCCAGCACAAGCACAACAGGCCAAATGGCCTGCTTCTATGCTGCAATAATTCCATGATTCTGTGGTGGTGTTAACCAAGGGTCAATGCTAGGACCACTGACAAATGACTTGGATATGGGAAAAGAGAGTAAAATTTAAAATTTGCCAATGACGCCATACCTAAGTGTTGCAAACAATGAGAATAATACCAACTGATTACAAGAGTACATAAATAGACTATCAGAATGGGCAGATAAGCAGCGGATGCAATTTTATAGAAAAGAACAAAACAGTACAGCACAGGATCTGGCCCTTCGGCCCACCAAGTCTGTGCCGACACAGATGCCTCTCTAATCTGATATTTTCTTGCCTCTACGTGGTCCATGTCCCTCTATTCGCTGCCTATTACAAAGAACAATACAGCACAGGAACAGGCCCTTCGGCCCTCCAAGCCCGCGCCGCTCCCCGGTCCAGGATTGAATCCTGAATCCAGGATCCCCGCCCAATTTTCCAGCCTATCTACATCCTAATATCCTATCCACTGAGCTGTCCCTCACAGCTACGATGCTTTGTTCATCACAACCTATTAACTCACCCCCACCCCCCCATTCCAGACCATGTGATCTCCAGGGAGAGGCGAAAACCCAGAGTGAAAACCCCAGGGCCAATATGGGGAAATGAAAATCTGGGAAATTTCTCTCCGACCCCCTGAGGCGATCGAAACGAGTCCAGGAGATCACACTGGCCCTGATCAGAAAATGCTTCCCAACCCTATTCATTTCCACTTCTGCTTTACGAACACCATCTGAATTCCCTGCCCCCGAGACAGGTTCCCAACTATCCGCAGTCTCGCTCTGTACTGGCACCAGCAAGATGATCATAGAATGAAGCCTTGAAACGAGAAACAAAGAACATTTAGCCCGCGCCGCTCCCTGGTCCAAACTAGACCACTCTTTTGTATCCCTCCATTCCCACTCCGTTCATATAGCTGTCTAGATAAGTCTTAAACGTTCCCAGTGTGTCCGCCTCCACCACCTTGCCCGGCAACACATTCCAGGCCCCCACGACCCTCTGTGTAAAATATGTCCTTCTGATATCTGTGTTAAACCTCCCCCACTTCACCTTGAACCTATGACCCCTCGTGAACGTCACCACCAACCCGGGGAAAAGCTTCCCACCGTCCACCCTATCTATGCCTTTCATAATTTTATACACCTCTATTAAGTCTCCCCTCATCCTCCGTCTTTCCAAGGAGAACAACCCCAGTTTCCCCAATCTCTCCTCATAACCAAGCCCCTCCATACCAGGCAACATCCTGGTAAACCTCCTCTGTACTTTCTCCAAAGCCTCCACGTCCTTCTGGTAGTGTGGCGACCAGAACTGGACGCAGTATTCCAAATGCGGCCGAACCAACGTTCTATACATCTGCAACATCAGACCCCAACTTTTATACTCTATGCCCCGTCCTATAAAGGCAAGCATGCCATATGCCTTCTTCACCACCTTCTCCACCTGTGACGTCACCTTCAAAGATCTGTGGACTTGCACACCCAGGTCCCTCTGCGTCTCTACACCCTTTATGGTTCTTCCATTTATCGTGTAGCTCCTCCCTACATTATTCCCACCAAAATGCATCACTTCGCATTTATCAGGATTGAACTCCATCTGCCATTTCTTTGCCCAAATTTCCAGCCTATCTATATCCTTCTGTAGCCTCTGACAATGTTCCTCACTATCTGCAAGTCCTGCCAGTTTTGTGTCGTCCGCAAACTTACTGATCACCCCAGTTACTCCTTCTTCCAGATCATTTATATAAATCACAAACAGCAGAGGTCCCAATACAGAGCCCTGCGGAACACCACTAGTCACAGGCCTCCAGCCGGAAAAAGACCCTTCCACTACCACCCTCTGTCTTCTATGACCAAGCCAGTTCTCCACCCATCTAGCCACCTCCCCCTTTATCCCATGAAATCCAACCTTTTTCACTAGCCTACCATGAGGGACTTTGTCAAACGCTTTACTAAAGTCCATATAGACAACATCCACGGCCCTTCCCTCGTCAACCATTCTAGTCACTTCTTCAAAAGTCTCCACCAGGTTAGTGAAGCATGACCTCCCTCTCACAAAACCATGCTGACTATCGTTAATGAGTTTATTCCTTTCTAAATGCGCATACATCCTATCTCTAAGAATCTTCTCCAACAACTTCCCCACCACGGACGTCAAGCTCATGTATTCATGTATCTATCCAGGTGCCTCTTGAACGTTGTTATAGAATCTGCTTCCACCACCTCCTCCGGCAGCGCGTTCCAGGCGTTCACCACCCTCTGTGTGAAAAACTTGCCCCTTGCATCTCTTTTAAACTTTCCCCCCTCTCACTCTCAACCGATGCCCCGAGTAATTGACCCTTCGACCCTGGGAAAAAGACTCTGACTCTATCCACTCTATCCAAGCCTGTCATAATCTTATAAACCTCTATTAGGTTCCCCCCTCGTCCTCCAACGCTCCAATGAAAACAATCCAAGTTTGTTCAACGTTTCTTCATAGTCCATATCCTCCAAACCAGGCAACATCCTGGTAAATCTCTTCTGCACTCTTTCCAGTGCATCAAGATCCTTCCGGTAGTGTGGCGACCAGAATTGTACACAATACTCCAAATGCAGCCTAACCAAAGTCTTATACAGCTGCAACATGATTTTCCAATTCCTATACTCAACGCCCCGGTCGATGAAGGCCAGCGTGCCATACGCCTTTTTGACCACCTTGTCCACCTGAGTTGTCACCTTTAGGGAACTGTGGATCTGCACACCTAGATCGCTCTGATGCTAATATTTCTAAGGGCTCTACCATTTACTGTATACTTGTCTTCTGCAGTAGACCTTCCAAATCGCATCACCTCACGTTTCTCAGGATTAAATTCCATCTGCCATCTTTCGGCCCAGGTCTCCAGCTGATTTATATCCTGCTGCATCCTCTGACAATCCTCCTCACTATCCGCTACTCCCCAAATTTTTGTATCATCTACAAATTTACTAATCAGACCACCTACATTTTCCTCCAAATCATTTATATATATTACAAACAACAGAGGCCCCAGCACTGATCCTTGTGGGACACCGCTTGTCACAGACTTCCAGTTAGAAAAGTCTCCTTCCACTGCTACTCTCTGCTTCCTATGCGCAAGCCAGCTTTGTATCCATCTTATCAGCTCACCTCGGATCCCATATGACTTCACCTTCTGTATCAGCCTGCCATGAGGAACCTTATCGAAGACTTTACTAAAGTCCATATATACAACACCCACTGCCCTGCCCTGGTCAGTTTTTCTTGTCACTTCCTCAAAGAACTCAATCAAGTTTGTGAGACACGACCTCCCCTTCACAAAACCATGCTGCCTATCGCTAATAACCCTATTCTCTTCCAGATGTGAGTACATCCTATCCCTAAGAATCTTCTCCAATAATTTCCTCACCACTGATGTAAGTCCCACAGGCCTGTAATTTCCCACATTGTCTTTTCTGTCCTTGTTAAACAGAGGAACAATGTTAGCTACTCTCCAATCCTCTGGTACCTTGCCCATGGCTAAAGAGGATACAAAAATTTTGGCCAAGGCCTCAGCAATTTCTTTCCTCGCTTCTCTCAGGATCTAACCCAGAACACTATCTGGCCCTGGGTACTTGTCCACCTTAATATTTTTCAAAACCTCCAATACCTCCTCCCTTTTTATCTCAACATGTCCTAGAATGTCAACATCCTCCTTTCCTTCTCCTTTGTGAGTACTGATGCAAAGTACTCATTAAGGACCTCGCCGACCTCATTTGGCTCCACACACAAATTCCCTCCACTGTCCTTGAGTAGACCTACCCTTTCCTTAGCTACCTTGCTCACCCTTAAAAAGCCTTGAGATTCTCCTTAATCCTACCTGCCAAGGACACTTCATGACCTCTTTTTGCCCGAAGCCTCTGTTTAAGCTCTTTCCTGCGATCTTTTTCAATTTCCTGAAATTTATGTACGCCTCCTTCTTCTTTTTCACTAATGTTATGGTTCAGTCCAGAAACTCCAAAGTGTTCTATGGAGCCCAACTGGATCATCAGTTTTACATCTTGAATTTGGCTAGGAATAAGCATGATAGGTTTCACTTCAGGCATGATTCAAGTGACCCACTAAGACACTTTTGTCAAACAAAGTTTATTTAAGAATACAGTTAACATGCATAGTAAGAAAATTAACAATAACTTTTATCAATTACAAACAAGAAACAAAACAACCCTTAACAAAGATATCTAATGTGTTCCAATCAAACCAAAACCCTGACCATAGATCATACCCTTTAAACAGGTTCAATACAGCAAAGTCTACTGCTCACGTGATAATGGAAATTGAGTCCTTTGGTTGAAGTCTGCAGTTCTCTGGGTTTACTCCAAACAGTTTGCAGATAACTGATAACTGGGTGGCGCAGTGGCACAATGGTTAGCATTGCTGCCTCACAGCTCCAGGGACCCGGGTTCGATTCCCGGCTTGGGTCACTGTCTGTGTGGAGTTTGCACATTCTCCCCATGTCTGCGTGGGTTTCTTCCAGATGCTCCGGCTTCCTCCCACACTCCAAAGATGCGTGGGTTAGGTTGATTGGACATGCTAAATTAACCCTAAGTGTCCCAGGATGTGATAGGTTAGAGGGATTAGCACGGTAGCTAAGGGAGATGGGAACTGGGTGAATTTGTTGTCGGTGCAGACTCGTTGGGCTGAATGGCCTCCTTCTGCACTGTAGGGATTCTATGATTCTCTGATAAGACAGCTTCCCAAAGCACCAGAGGGACTCTGGTCCAGCTCCCAACAACAGCAGATTTTCACTCTTCAGAAAAACAAGAACTTGTTTTCAGCAAACCAACAAGGAGAGAGGGAAAACACTTCTTTTTAGCTTGCTGTCCCTTCTAAAACTAAAACTCAAACCTGCAGCTCCAAACTGAGAAATGAAACCTTAAACTCACTGGGAAGAAAACCTATCCAAAAATACATGACCGTCCTCCGAACAATGAAGGATTGTAAAACTAATCCCAGAATAAACACAAACAACCCCATTTACCACTTAAGTAGCAATAAAATTACTCATCACATAATGACATCAGCTAAGGCTGTGAGCTGAGAAATCCCGACTGTGAGAGTTGCAGAGATCATGATTTTTTAAAAATCTCTTAGAGGTACACTAACATCACACTAAGATCACAATCTCTCTTGTCATCCAGGGTTCCTGAATCTTGCCATCTTCATCCTTCATTTTTACAGTGACATACTTGTCCTGAATTGTTAACAACTGGCATTTAAAAGACTCCCACATATCGGATGTGGATTTACCTTCAAACAGCCGCCGCCAGTCTGCATTCCCTCGCTCCTGCTTAATACTGTCATGGTTAGCCTTCCCCCAGTTTAGTACTTTCACTCTGGGACTTCTATCCTTTTCGACAAGTATCTTGAAACTTATAGAATTGTGATCACTGTTCCCAAAATGGTCCCCCACTGAGACATCAATCACCTACGAGGGCTTGTTTCCCAGGTCTAAGATAGCCCCTTCCTGAGTTGGGCTATCTACATATTGCCACATGAAGCACTCTTGGGCACAGTGAACAAACTCTGCCCTATCCAAGCCACTGGCACGAAAGGAATCCCAGTCTATGTTGGGGAAGTTAAAATCGCCCATCACTGTAACTCTGTTGTATTTTCATCTTCCTATCATAGAAACATAGAAAAACTACAGCACAAACAGGCCCTTCGCCCACAAGTTGTGCCGAACACATCCCTACCTTCTAGACCTACCGATAACCCTCCATCCTATTAAGCTCCATGTACTCATCCAGGAGTCTCTTAAAAGACCCTATTGAGTTCGCCTCCACCACCACTGACGGCAGCCGATTCCACTCGCCCACCACCCTCTGTGTGAAAAACTTACCCCTAACATCTCCCCTGTTCCTACCCCCCAGCACCTTAAACCTGTGTCCTCTCGTAGCAGCCATTTCGACCCTGGGAAAAAGCCTCTGAGAGTCCACCCGATCTATGCCTCTCAACATCTTATACACCTCTATTAGGTCTCCTCTCATCCTTCGTCTCTCCAAGGAGAAAAGATCGAGCTCCCTCAGCCTATCCTCATAAGGCATGCCACTCAATCCAGGCAACATCCTTGTAAATCTCCTCTGCACCCTTTCAATCTTTTCCACATCCTTCCTATAGTGAGGCGACCAGAACTGAGCACAGTACTCCAAGTGGGATCTGACGAGGGTCTTATATAGCTGCATCATTATCCCCGGACTCCTAAACTCAATCCTTCGATTGATAAAGGCCAGCACACCATACGCCTTCTTAACCACCTCCTCCACCTGCGGGGCCGATTTTAGAGTCCTATGGACCTGGACCCCAAGGTCCTTCTGATCCTCTACCGTACTAAGAGTCTTTCCCTTTATATTGTACTCCTTCATCCCATTTGATCTGCCAAAATGGACCACTACGCATTTATCTGGGTTGAAGTCCATCTGCCACTTCTCCGCCCAGTCTTGCATCCTATCTATGTCCCTCTGTAACTTCTGACATCCCTCCAGACTATCCACAACCCCACCAACCTTCGTGTCGTCGGCAAACCTACCAACCCATCCCTCTGCTTCCTCATCCAGGTCATTTATGAAAATGACAAACAGCAAGGGTCCCAGAACAGATCCCTGGGGCACACCACTGGTGACCGACCTCCATTTAGAAAAAGACCCATCTATACCCACTCTCTGCCTCCTTTGGGCAAGCCAGTTCTGGATCCACCGGGCAGCAGCCCCTTAGATCCCATGCCCTCTCACCTTTTCTAGAAGCCTTGCATGGGGGACCTTATCGAACGCCTAGCTAAAATCCATATAAACCACATTACCCGTCTTCCCTTCGTCAATGTGTTTAGTCACATTTTCGAAGAACTCCACCAGGCTCGTAAGGCACGATCTGCCTTTGACAAAGCCACGCTGAGTATTCTTGAGCATACTAAACCTCTCTAAATGCTCATATATCCTGTCCCTCAGGATCTTCTCCATCAGTTTACCAACCACTGAGGTTAGACTCACCGGTCGGTAATTTCCTGGGCTATCCCTATTCCCCTTCTTGAAAATAGGAACCACATCCTCAATCCTCCAATCCTCTGGCACCTTTCTCGTCTCCATCGACGACGCAAAGATCATCGCCAGAGGCTCTGCAATCTCCTCCCTCGCCTCCCACAGTAACCTGGGGTACATCCCATCCGGACCCAGCGACTTATCTATCTTGATGTCATTCAAAGATTCCAGCACAACCTCTTTCTTAAAGTCCACATACTCAATCCTTTCAGTCCACCGCACGCCCGCAGTACATCCACCCAGGTCCTTCTCCTCTGTGAAAACCGAGGCAAAATACTCATTGAGCACCTCTGCCATTTCTACTGGTTCCGTACAGACTTTCCCGCCTTCACCTTTTATAGGCCCTATTCCGTCACGTCTCATCCTTTTACTTTTCACATATTTATAGAACGCCTTAGGGTTCTCCTTAATCCTACCTGCCAAGGCCTTCTCGTGACCCCTTCTGGCTCTCCTAATTTCCTTCTTTAGTCCCTTCCTACAAGCCTTATACTCTTCTAAATCCCTATCTTCGCCAAGCTCTCTGAGCCTTTTGTACACTTTCCTTTTCTTCTCAACTAGGTCCCGCACAGCTTTCGTGCACCACGGTTCCTTTAACCGACCAACACCTCCCTGTCTGCTCGGAACGTTGTCCTGTCGAACTCGAGACAGACATTCCTTGAAAAACTGCCACCTCTCTTCAGTACATTTCCCCGAGAATACCTCGTTCCAATTTACTCCTCTAATTTGCTATCTAATGTCTTCATATTTCCCCTTACTCCATATGAACACTTTCCTAGCTTGCCTGATCCTCTCTTTTTCCAATGCAAGCATAAAGGAGATAGAGTTATGATCGCTATCCCCAAGATGCTCTCCCACCGAGAGATCTGGCACCTGTCCAGGTTCATTGGTCAGTATCAGATCAAGTACAGCCTCTCCTCTTGTAGGCTTGTCCACATGCTGTGTCAGGAAACCCTCCTGAACACACCTAATGAACTCTTCCCCATCCAATCCCCTTACCCTAGGGATATTCCAATCTATGTTTGGGAAATTAAAGTCTCCCATCACGACAACTCTGCTATTATTGCAACTCTCCAGGATCTGTTTCCCTATCTGCTCCTCCACCTCCCTGTCACTATTGGGCAGCCTATAGAAAACTCCCAGCAAAGTGACCGGTCCCTTCCCACTCCGAACTTCCACCCACAGAGACTCTGTGGACAATCCCTCCACAGCATACACCTTCTCTACAGCTGTGACACTATCCCTGATCAGCAGTGCCACTCCACCCCCTCTCTGGCCTCCCTCCCTGTCCTTCCTGAAACATCTGAATCCCAGCACCTGGAGTATCCAGTCCTGTCCCTGAGACATCCAAGTCTCCGTAATGGCCACTACATCATACTTTCAGGCATCGATCCATGCTCTGAGCTCATCCCCTTTATTCACTATACTCCTTGCATTAAAGTAAACACATCTCAATCCTTTGGTCTGAGCTCTCCCCTTCTCTATTCCCTGTCCATCCGCCCTCTTGCACTGCCTATAACCCTTCTCTGTTTGCGAGCTACCTTCCTCACTCTCAGTCACCTCGTCTCGATCCCCTCCCCCCAACCTATATAGTTTAAACTCTCCCCAGTAGCCTTAGCCAACCTTCCTGCCAGGATATTTGTCCCCCTGGGATTCAAGTGTCACCTGTTTTTTGTGTACAGGTCACACCTGCCCCTGAAGAGGTCCCAATGGTCCAGGAACCTGAATCCCTGCCCCCTGCACCAGTTCCTCAGCCACACATTCGTCCTCCACCTCACTCCATTCCTGTCCTCACCTTCCCGTGGCACAGGCAGCAATCCTGAGATTACTACCTTTGCTTTCCTCCTTCTCAGCTGTCTCCCTAATTCCCTATACTCTCTTTTCATGACCCCTTCCCCCTTCCTTCCCACATCAGTGGTACCAATATGTACCGCTACCTCCGGCTCCTCTCCCTCACACCTCAGGTTTTCTGGGACTCGCCCAGCGACATCCTGGATCCCAGCCCCAGGGAGGCAGACCACCATCCAAGACTCCCGCCTGCCTCCGCAAAATCACCTGTCCATTCTGACGTATCAGTTCCTCCACTTCACGCTGGCTGTTGGGAGGTCTGTAGTAAAACCCCAACAGTGTGATTGCACCGCTCCTGTTCCTGAGTTCTACCCATATGGCCTCACTGCATGATCCCACCAAGGTGTCCCCCCCCCCCACTCTGTACAGCTGTGACATTCTCCCTAATCAGTAAAGCAATCCCCTTTTGTCACCCACTCTATCTCGCCTGAGATAGAGATTAATTTTGGCAGAAGGAATAGATACAGACAATATAATGGCACAGTTCCATGAAGTTGCAGAAACACAGGGATCTGGAGCTGCACGTACACGGATCCTGTAGACGGAAGGACTTAGTGGGTTGGATTTTTATAGAGTCAGGAGACTCTGCAGCCCTTTAAAAATGGTGGCTGAGTCCTGATTCCAGGATTCCCAGGGTTACCAATATTCAAATGAGCTTCTCAGCTCTTAGCCAAGTATCATTGTGCATTCCGGGGTGAGAGTCCAGACATCCATTAAAAATTTGAAACATCTGAGCATCTGGGAAAGTATTGTTTGATTGACAGCTTTGCTTCTCTGATCTATGCTGTCAATTGAATAATGTTTATTTACACAAGGTATTTCATAGAACATAGAACATAGAGAAAATACAGCACAAACAGGCCCTTCGGCCCACAAATTGCACCGGTCATGTCCCTACCTACCTAGGCTATATATAGGCTTACCTATAACCCTCAATCGTATTAAGTTCCATGTACTCATCCAGAAGTCTCTTAAAAGACCCTATCGAGTTTGCCTCCACCACCACTGACGGCAGCCGATTCCACTCACCCGCCACCCTCTGAGTGAGAAACTTACCCCTGACATCTCCACTGTACCTACTCCCCAGCACCGTAAACCTGTGTCCTCTCGTAGCAGCCATTTCAGCCCTGGGAAAAAGCCTCTGAGAATCCACCCGATCTATACCTCTCAACATCTTGTACACCTCTATCAGGTCACCTCTCATCCTTCGTCTCTCCAAGGAGAAAAGACCGAGCTCCCTCAACCTATCCTCATAAGGCATGTCAACCAATCCAGGCAACATCCTTGTAAATCTTCTCTGCACCCTTTCAATCATTTCCACATCCCTCCTGTAATGAGGCGACCAGAACTGAACACAGTACTCCAAGTGGGGTCTGACGAGGGTTTTATAAAGCTGCATCATTATCCCATCCGGTCCCGGCGACTTATTATCTTGATGCTATTCAAAATTTCCAACACATCCTCTTTCTTAATGTCCACATACTCGATCTTTTCAGTCTGCCTCAATCCTGTAGTACAACCACCCAGGTCTTTTTCCACCGTGAATAAAATTCACCGAGGTAAAATATTCATTGAGCACCTCTGCTATTTCTTCCGGTTCTGTACAGACTTTCTCACCTTCACATTTTATAGGTCCTATTCCTTCACATCGCATCCTTTTACTCTTCACATATTCATAGAACGCCTTAGGGTTCTCCTTAATCTTACCTGCCAAGGCCTTCTCATGACCCCTTCTGGCTCTCCTAATTTCTTTCTTAAGTCCCTTCCTACAAGCCGTATACTCATCTCGATCCCTATCATCGCCTAGCTCTCTGAACCTTTTGTACGCTTTCTTTTTCTTTTTGACTAGGTTCAGCGCAGCTTTCGTGTACCACGGTTCCCTTAACCTACCGACTCCTCCCTGTCTCATCGGAACATTGTCAATTGCTTGCAATTTCTGCTTTTGATAGTTTAAAGGAATGGAAAATACTTTCTATTGGCTTGTAATAAAAAGTTTTAAAAGAAAATAGAATGTTATGAATGACCTGTTTTACACATTCTATTGTGACAATGGAATTAATTGGTTCTATACAGTGTAGAGTAGGTGAATGGGCATGGACATATGGCATCAGAGACAAGGGGCGTAGAGAGTGGGTGTACAAACATACAAATTAGGAGGAGTAGGCCGCTCAGCCACTTGAGCCAGCTTGATCATTCAATTGGATCATGGCTGGTCTGACTGTAATTTCAACCCCACATTTCTGGCCACCCCAATAACCTTTCACCCTGTTATTGATCAAGAACCTGTATTGCTTTGCCTTAAAAATATTCAAAGTAAGAAGTCTCACAACATCAGGTTAAAGTCCAACAGGTTATTTGGTAGCACGAGCTTTCGGAGCACTGCCCCTTCATCAGGTGAGTCATTCAATATTCAAAGGCTTTGCTTCCACTGTCTTTTGAGGAAGTGAGCACCAGAGATTCACGACCCTCTGAAGCATTTTCTCCTCATCTCTGTCTTAAATGGGCCACCACTTATTTTTAAACTGTGACCCCTTGTTCTAGATTCTTTGACAAGAGGAAATATCTTCTCCACATCCACTCTGTCAATACCCCTCAGGATCTTAAAGGTTTCGATCTTCTAAACTAGTGCATACAAACCTTATGTCTCCAACCTTTCCTCATAAGACAGCCCGCCCATTCCTGATGTTAGTCTGGTTTCACGAACAGGAGGGGGTCAATTTAAATTGCCCTGATTTCCCTGTTCTCTACCCACCCATAAACAGAATGATGGTTTTTATTCTGATTTTCCTGACTTTTAAGATTCCAGCAGTTGGCGGGTTTGATGACGGGGATAGGATCTGGGTGGGATCGTTGATGATGCAGGCTCGATGGGCTGAAAGTCTCCTTCTGCACTGTAGTGATTCTATGAGGGTCAGAGAACTTTCTGTTACCACCAGCTTGATGTTAGACAGCACAGGCTGGAGTTCTGTTCACATTGGAGGTCAAACAATAACTGCCAGAATTCAGTTCCAACAGATGATATCATAGTATCGCTTGGGAACAATCAGACATATTTCCTCAATGTTGGACACAGGATGACTGGAATCTTGAAGTTTAATTGGAATCGGGATTCCTTTTGATTTTGATTTTGGAGACACTGGTGTCAAGTTAACTAACTGATGCTCTCTTTGTCAAAACTGTTAGGACTGCTAATGAACAAAGAACAGTACAGCACAGGAACAGACCATTCGGCCCGTCAAGCCTGTGCCGATCACGTTGCCCTATCTAAACCAATTGCCGCCTATTCATGTGTCTGTCCATAGATGTGGAGATGCCGGCGTTGGACTGGGGTAAACACAGTAAGAAGTTTAACAACACCAGGTTAAAGTCCAACAAGTTTATTTGGTAGCAAAAGCCACAAGCTTTCGGAGCCTTAAGCTCCTTCTTCAGGTGAGTGGGAATTCTGTTCACAAACTCAATTTACAGAATAATGGTTGGAATGTGAATACTTACAGCTAATTAAGTCTTAAAGGTACAAACAATGTGAGTGGAGAGAGCATTAAGACAGGTTAAAGAGAAGTGTATTGTCTCCAGACAAGACAGCCAGTGAGACTCTGCAGGTCCAGGCAAGCTGTGGGGATTACAGATAGTGTGACATGAACCCAATATCCCGGTTGAGGCCGTCCTCATGTGTGCGGAACTTGGCTATCAGTTTCTGCTCAGCGACCCTGCGCTGTCGTGTGTCGCGAAGGCCGCCTTGGAGAACGCTTACCCGAATATCAGAGACCGAATGCCTGTGACCGCTGAAGTGCTCCCCAACAGGAAGAGAACAGTCTTGCCTGGTGATTGTCGAGCGGTGTTCATTCATCCGTTGTCGTAGCGTCTGCATAGTTTCCCCAATGCACCATCCCTCAGGACATCCTTTCCTGCAGCGTATCAGGTAGACAACGTTGGCCGAGTTGCAAGAGTATGTAGCGTGTACCTGGTGGATGGTGTTCTCACGTGAGATGATGGCATCTGTGTCGATGATCCGGCACGTCTTGCAGAGGTTGCTGTGGCAGGGTTGTGTGGTGTCGTGGTCACTGTTCCCCTGAAGGCTGGGTAGTTTGCTGCGGACAATGGTCTGTTTGAGGTTGTGCGGTTGTTCGAAGGCAAGAAGTGGGGGTGTGGGGATGGCCTTGGCGAGATGTTTGTCTTCATCAATGACATGTTGAAGGCTCCGGAGGAGATGCCGTAGCTTCTCCGCTCCGGGGAAGTACTGGACGACGAAGGGTACTCTGTCCACCGTGTCTCGTGTTTGTCTTCTGAGGAGGTCAGTGCGGTTTTTCGCTGTGGCGCGTCGGAACTGTCGATCGATGAGTCGAGCACCATATCCTGTTCTTATGAGGGCATCTTCCAGCATCTGGAGGTGTCTGTTGCGATCCTCCTCATCCGAGCAGATCCTGTGTATACGGAGGGCTTGTCCGTAGGTGAAGTCGGAAAATATACCTCTATAGGCTGGTATGAGTCAAAAATACAGTCAGGCTTTATTCTCACAAGCTTATGGGAGAACTTGACCCCTTGAAAGCGGAAGCCAAAGTTCTCACTGAACACAAGAAGCATGGATATTTATACATCAGGGTTCCCAATACAAGTCATGAAGCAAAGTCCAGTTAACAGTCCTTGATCGTAAATTATAGTTCCTTTAACAGCTTCTGATAGTCTCTGGATCATGGTTAGAGACTATCTGGTATCCTTGGGTCATAAAGCACAATTCTCCTGGTCGTTGCAGTCAAGGTGTCACCTCTGGTCCCCTGCTCTTCCCGCAGCGTTTCCTTTGAAGTGACTGAGTGACTGAGTGCAACTGTCCCAGTGGGAGTCCTCCTTCAAACGGCCATTCTCGCACTCTACCATTTGGTCGCTGCTTCCTCTGCTTAAATCATAGACAAGCCCACGGGAAAGAAAGACTAAAATCTATATTCAACTGTCTGTTTTATCAGAATGATATAAACAAGCGAGGGAACCATGAACAAATGGCTTATACTAAAGTAAAAGATGAAAGACATGAACAAATGGCTTATGCTACTACCAGAAGCAATATAAAAAAGGGATGACTCGCCACAAGGAAACGTTAGGTTTGTGATACATTCCAGGTACAAAGTTCAACCTTTTAGGTACAAAATACATTGAGTACAAAAAACATTAACCCTTTCCCTTCTTCAGTAGGGGATGGCTTCTTTCAGGGTGGAAGCTTGAGAAGTGGAGCATCGTGAGGTTATCCGTGGGCTTGCAGTATAGTGAGGTGCTCAGGTAACCGTCCTTAATGGAGATGCGTGTGTCCATAGAACCATAGAACGTTACAGCTCAGAAACAGGCCTTTTGGCCCTTCTTGTCTGTGCTGAACCATTTTTTGCCTCGTTCCACTGACCTGCACTTGGACCATATCCCCCCACACCCCTCTCATCCATGAACCCATCCAAATTTTTCTTAAATGTTAAAAGTGACCCCGCATTTACCACTTTATCCGGCAGCTCATTCCACACTCCCACCACTCTCTGCGTGAAGAAGCCCCCCCTAATATTCCCTTTAAACTTTTCTCCTTTCACCCTTAAACCATGCCCTCTGGTTTTTCTCTCCTCTAGCCTCAGTGGAAAAAGCCTGCTTGTATTCACTCTATCTATACCCATCAAAATCTTATACACCTCTATCAAATCTCCCCTCATTCTTCTACGCTCCAGGGAATAAAGTCCCAACCTATTCAATCTCTCTCTGTAACTCGGCTTCTCAAGTCCCGGCAACATCCTTGTGAACCTTCTCTGCACTCTTTCAACCTTATTTACATCCTTCCTGTAACTAGGTGACCAAAACTGTACACAATACTCCAAATTCGGCCTCACCAATGCCTTATATAACCTTACCATAACACTCCAACTTTTATACTCGATACTCCGATTTATAAAGGCCAATGTACCAAAGGCACTCTTTCTGACCCTACCCACCTGTGACGTCACTTTTAGGGAATTCTGTACCTGTATTCCCAGATCCCTCTGTTCAACTGCACTCTTCAGAGTCCTACCATTTACCCTGTACGTTCTACTTTGGTTTGTCCTTCCAAAGTGCAATATCTCACACTTGTCTGCGTTAAATTCCATTTGCCATTTTTCAGCCCATTTTTCTCGTTGGTCCAAATCCCTCTGCAAGCTTTGAAAACCTTCCTCACTGTCCACTGCACCTCCAATCTTTGTATCATCAGCAAACTTGCTGATCCAATTTACCACATTATCATCCAGACCATTGATATAGATGACAAACAACAATGGACCCAACACCGATCCCTGCGGCACACCACTAGTCACAGGCCTCCACTCAGAGATGCAATCCTCCACAACCACTCTCTGGCTTCTTCCATTGAGCCAGTGTCTAATCCAATTTACTACCTCCCCATGTATACCCAGCGACTGAACCTTCCTAACTAACCTCCGATGAGGGACCTTGTCAAAGGCCTTGCTGAAATCCAGGTAGACAACATCCACTTCTATCAGGTTGCCCCTCAGCCTCCGTCTTTCCAGGGAGAACAATCGCAGTTTATTCAATCTCTCCTCATTGTTTGAAACTGCTACAAGGTATTCTGTGACCAGCTGAACTATCGTGTCCGCTCAGCTATCGTCCATTTTGAAAAAGCACAAAACAACTTTATAAAATAGTCCAGCTGGTGAATATATTTATCTTTCACATCTTGACCATGACACTAATAAACCTTCTCTGAACTGTTTCTAATGCACGTACATCTTTCCATAAATAAGACCAATACTCTGCACAATACTCCAGATGTGTTCTCACCATTGCCCTGTACAAATGAAGCAAAATAATCTCCCTACTTTTGAATCAATCCCCCTCACAATAAATGACATTCTATTAGCTTTCCTAATTACTTGCTGTACATGTATACTAGCCATTTGTAATTCATGTTCCAAGACACCCAGATCCCTCTGGTGGGGGCACACCTTGGCATGGGGTAGAAGAAATACATTGGCATGGAGGGTACAAGGGGCCATGGAGGAATGGGTGGCACAGAATGTGTGGGAATGGGGATGGGGAGAAATGAGGGCCTCTCTGCTTTTAGCATAATTTGGACAAAGGCCTTCGAAGAGGCCCAGCTCAGCACCAGCCGCCCCCAAAATCTTTCCCAGGTTGGCTGACACCTGCCAGGGAACGAAAATCGCATCTTCTGGAGGCACATGGACCAAGCCAGTAATTTTTCCAACTCCTGCTTCCTGTCTCAAGGTTGAAAATCCTGCCAATTGAGAGAATAGTTAGCATTGCACCTGGGATCCTTGATAAATAGAGGCATTGTATACAAAAGCAGAAAGTTGTGCTGAATCTTTATAAAGTATGTTCCTGTCAGGCAGGGAGGAAATGGCCGAGTGAGGGAACCATGGTTCACAAAAGAGGTGGAATGTCTTGTGAAAAGGAAGAGGGAAGCTTATGTAGGGATGAGGAAACAAGGTTCAGATGGCTCGATTGAGGGTTACAAGTTAGCAAGGAATGAGCTGAAAAAGGGGCTCAGGAGAGCTAGGAGGGGACATGAGAAGTCCTTGGCGGGTCGGATCAAGGAAAACCCCAAGGCTTTTTACTCTTATGTGAGGAATAAAAGAATGACCAGGGTGAGGTTAGGGCCGGTCAAGGACAGTAGTGGGAACTTGTGTATGGAGTCAGTAGAGATAGGCGAGGTGATGAATGAATACTTTTCTTCAGTGTTCACCAAGGAGAGGGGCCATGTTTTTGAGGAAGAGAAGGTGTTACAGGCTAATAGGCTGGAGGAAATAGATGTTCGGAGGGAGGATGTCTTGGCAGTTTTGAATAAACTGAAGGTCGATAAGTCCCCTGGGCCTGATGAAATGTATCCTAGGATTCTGTGGGAGGCAAGGGATGAGATTGCAGAGCCTTTGGCGTTGATCTTTGGGTCCTCACTGTCCACGGGGATGGTGCCAGAGGACTGGAGAATGGCGAATGTTGTTCCTCTGTTTAAGAAAGGGAATAGAAATGACCCTGGTAATTATAGACCGGTTAGTCTTACTTCGGTGGTTGGTAAATTGATGGAAAGGGTCCTTAGGGATGGGATTTACGACCATTTAGAAAGATGCGGATTAATCCGAGATAGTCAGCACGGATTCGTGAAGGGCAAGTCGTGCCTCACAAATTTGATAGAATTTTTTGAGGAGGTAACTAAGTGTGTTGATGAAGGTAGGGCAGTTGATGTCATATACATGGATTTTAGTAAGGCGTTTGATAAGGTCCCCCATGGTCGGCTTATGATGAAAGTGAGGAGGTGTGGGATAGAGGGAAAGTTGGCCGATTGGATAGGTAACTGGCTGTCTGACCGAAGACAGAGGGTGGTGGTCGATGGAAAATTTTCGGATTGGAGGCAGGTTGCTAGCGGTGTGCCGCAGGGATCAGTGCTTGGTCCTCTGCTCTTTGTGATTTTTATTAATGACTTAGAGGAGGGGGCTGAAGGGTGGATCAGTAAATTTGCTGATGACACCAAGATTGGTGGAGTAGTGGATGAGGTGGAGGGCTGTTGTAGGCTGCAAAGAGACATAGATAGGATGCAAAGCTGGGCTGAAAAATGGCAAATGGAGTTTAACCCTGATAAATGTGAGGTGATTCATTTTGGTAGGACAAATTTAAATGTGGATTACAGGGTCAAAGGTAGGGTTCTGAAGACTGTGGAGGAACAGAGAGATCTTGGGGTCCATATCCACAGATCTCTAAAGGTTGCCACTCAAGTGGATAGAGCTGTGAAGAAGGCCTATAGTGTGTTAGCTTTTATTAACAGGGGGTTGGAGTTTAAGAGCCGTGGGGTTATGCTGCAACTGTACAGGACCTTGGTGAGACCACATTTGGAATATTGTGTGCAGTTCTGGTCACCTCACTATAAGAAGGATGTGGAAGCGCTGGAAAGAGTGCAGAGGAGATTTACCAGGATGCTGCCTGGTTTGGAGGGTAGGTCATATGAGGAAAGGTTGAGGGAGCTAGGGCTGTTCTCTCTGGAGCGGAGGAGGCTGAGGGGAGACTTAATAGAGGTGTATAAAATGATGAAGGGGATAGATAGAGTGAACGTTCAAAGACTATTTCCTCGGGTGGATGGGGCTATAACAAGGGGGCATAACTATAGGGTTCGTGGTGGGAGATACAGGACGGATATCAGAGGTAGGTTCTTTACGCAGAGAGTGGTTGGGGTGTGGAATGGACTGCCTGCAGTGATAGTGGAGTCAGACACTTTAGAAACATTTAAGCGGTTATTGGATAGGCACATGGAGCACACCAGGATGATAGGCAGTGGGATAGCTTGATCTTGGTTTCAGATAAAGCTCGGCACAACATCGTGGGCCGAAGGGCCTGTTCTGTGCTGTACTGTTCTATGTTCTATAAAGCTCTGGCTAGACCACGAGAATACTGGTTCCTGTTCTGGTCATCAGAAATTAGGGAAGTAGAGGGCGCAGAGGTTTACACTTCCAGAGTTGAGGGACTTTAGTTACAAGCCATGTGGCAGGAGCTAGGGTTGTTCCACCTGTGGAAAGGAGACTGAGAGTAGATTTAATAGATGTGTACTAAATTGACAGTAAGATAAGGAAGACAAAGAAAAGGTGTTCTCATTTGCTGATAGTAAAAGGACTAGAGGACATAGAATTAGTGAATATAAAGAACTTTCCTTACACAGTGACTTGGAAATGATCTGGGACTTGCTGCCCATTGGAGCGTTGGAAGCAGAGATAATGAATGATTTCAAACAGAAATTGAATAGGCATTTGAGGGAAATAAACTTGCAGAGCTACAAGGAAAGAACAGGGGAATGGGACTAACAGGATTGCTCTACAGTGAGTCAATATGAAATTGATAAGCTGTCAATGAAGATAACTAAAGCTGCCAAATTTCCATCTTAGGGTTCTACAACATGGCTGCAGATAATGGACCAAAATTGCCAGGATTCCAGAGTGGTCCCAGCAGATTGCAAGTTAGTGAATGTAACTCTGGTATTCAAGTAGGGAAGGAAAACAAGGACTGCTGCAATTCAAGAACAGTAAGAACAAAGAACAAAGAAAATTACAGCACAGGAACAGGCCCTTCGGCCCTCCAAGCCTGCACCGACCATGCTGCCTGACTTAACTAAAACCCCCTGCCCTTCCGGGGACTATATCCCTCTATTTTCATCCTATTCATGTACTTGTCAAGACGCCCCTTAAAAGTCACTACTATATCCGCTTCCGCTTCCGCTACCTCCCCCGGCAATGAGTTCCAGGCACCCACTACTCTCTGTGTTAAAAAATCTGCCTCGTACATCTCCTTTAAACCTTGTCCCTCGCACCTTAAACCTATGCCCCCTAGTAATTGACTCTTCCACCCTGGGAAAAAGCTTCTGACTATCCACTCTGTCCATGCCTCTCATAACCTTGTAGACTTCTATCAGGTCTCCCTTCAACCTCCGTCGCTCCAGTGAGAACAAACCAAGTTTCTCCAACCTCTCCTCATAGCTAATGCCCTCCATACCAGGCAACATCCTGGTAAATCTTTTCTGTACCCTCTCCAAAGCCCCCACATCCTTCTGGTAGTGTGGCAACCAAAATTGAACACGATAGTCCAAGTGCGGCCTAACTAAGGTTCTATAAAGAACATATAGAACATAGAACAGTACAGCACAGAACAGGCCCTTCGGCCCACGATGTTGTGCCGAGCTGCAACATGACTTGCCAATTTTTAAACTCAGTGCCCCAGCCGATGAAGGCAAGCATGCCGTATGCCTTCTTGACTACCTTCTCCACCTGCATTGCCACTTTCAGTGACCTGTGTACCTGTACACCCAGATCCCTTTGCCTATCAATACTCTTAAGGGTTCTGCCATTTACTGTATATTTCCTATCTGTATTAGATCTTCCAAAATGCATTACCTCAAGAAGTCTCACAACACCAGGTTAAAGTCCAACAAGGTAGCACAAGCCATAAGCTTTCGGAGCACTGCCCCTTCATCAGGTGAGTGGGAGTTGTAGAACATAGAACATAGAACATAGAAAGCCACAGCACAAACAGGCCCTTCGGCCCACAAGTTGCGCCGATCACATTCCCACCTCTAGGCCTATCTATAGCCCTCAATCCCATTAAATCCCATGTACTCATCCAGAAGTCTCTTAAAAGACCCCAACGAGTTTGCCTCCACCACCACCGACGTCAGCCGATTCCACTCACCCACCACCCTCTGAGTGAAAAACTTACCCCTGACATCCCCCCTGTACCTACCCCCCAGCACCTTAAACCTGTGTCCTCTCGTAGCAACCATTTCAGCCCTTGGAAATAGCCTCTGAGAGTCCACCCTATCCAGACCCCTCAACATCTTGTAAACCTCTATCAGGTCACCTCTCATCCTTCGTCTCTCCAGGGAGAAGAGACCAAGCTCCCTCAACCTATCCTCATAAGGCATGCCCCCCAATCCAGGCAACATCCTTGTAAATCTCCTCTGCACCCTTTCAATGGCTGTGTTCACAAACAGGGCATATATAGACACTGATGCACTATCAATAAGGCGAAAGACTACCGGTGTGCCAATATAAGTGTAGGCTTTGATTCACAACAGAATCAGGAGCACATCCCAACAAGTAACTGACCTGGACTGAACAAGGGGGAGGAGACAGCCACCTTTATACTAGGTGCCGAGGGGAGGAACCAAACCGGGAGGGGATGTGTCCAGGTATGACAAACACACAACGGTGGTCCATATAGGATAAAGGCACAACTGAGGTCCACCACATTCACCCCTTCCTTTAAAAAAAACAACACGGGGGTGAAGCGGAAACAATATTACAAGTCCAGACGAACCAGTGGCTTGATCCGTCGTCGCGATCGTCGTAGTGCAGGTCGCAGAGTCGTCCGAGCAGGGAGCGATGTCGGCCCAGGCTCCGTACAGTGAGCGTCGAGAGAAGGCGCTAGGTGGTGTGAAGCGGACCGATCCGTCGTCCCATCCAGTCGTCGGGTACTGCGTGGCGACGGCTCCGGTGACTCAAGCGAGCTGTACACAGGGGCGAGAGGAGTGAGCAGTGGTCCTGGTGGCGTATGGGGAACAGTGGGAACCGGAGCTGGGGGGTGGGGGGCCGCAACAGGCTCTGGGCGCACTACATTGGGGACAGGGACTGAGGGAGGAAGAGGCGTAGCAGTCTCCAAGTGGACAACACCAGGAACCGTGGGGCGGAAGGACGTGGTGGCCTCAGGGGCACCCGCGGGTGCCAAGTCACGGACAGAAACCGTGTCCTCCCGCCCATCAGGGTACGCTACATAAGCGTATTGAGGATTAGCGTGGAGCAATTGGACCTCCTCGACCAAGGGATCTGCCTTATGGGTCCGGACATACTTCCAAAGCAGAACGGGCCCCGGGGACATCAGCCAATCCGGGAGCGAAGTACCCGAAGAGGACTTCCTGGGAAACGAAAACATCCGCTCGTGAGGGGTCGTATTGGTCGCTGTGCACAAGAGTGACCTAATGGAATGTAATGCGTCCGGAAGGACGTCTTGCCAACGGCTGACTGGAAAGCCCCCAGACCGTAGCGCTAATAGAATGGCCTTCCAGACGGTTGCGTTCTCCCGCTCTACTTGACCATTTCCCCTGGGGTTATAGCTAGTGGTGTGGCTGGAGGCAATGCCTTTGGCGAGCAGGTACTGCCTCAGCTCGTCACTCATGAAAGAGGACCCACGGTTGCTATGAACATAGGCTGGGAAGCCGAACAGGGTGAAGAGCTTGTTCAGGGTCCGAATCACTGAAGCCGTGGTCATGTCCGGGCAGGGGAAGGCAAAAGCGAAACATGAGTATTCATCAATGATATTCAGGAAATAAACATTGCGGTTAGAGGAGGGGAGGGAGCCTTTAAAATCAATGCTAAGGCGCTCAAACGCGCGAGTGGCCTTTACCAGGTGCGCCCTACCTGGCCGGTAGAACTGCGGTTTGCACTCAGCGCAGACCCTGCATTGCCTGGTAATCGTCCGGACTTCCTCGAGGGAGAAGGGCAGGTTACGGGACTTGACAAAGTGGAAAACTCTGGTGACACCCGGGTGACAGAGGTCGTTATGGAGGGACTGTAGCTGGTCTAGTTGGGCACTGGCACATGATCCACGGGACAGGGCATCTGGGGGCTCATTGAGCTTTCCAGGCCGGTACAGGATGTCATATCTGTAGGTGGAGAGCTCAATCCTCCACCGCAAGATCTTGTCATTCTTAATCTTGCCCTTTTGCCTGGTGTTAAACAGGAAGGCAACTGACCGCTGGTCCGTAATTAAGGTGAATCGTTGGCCCGCGAGATAATGGCGCCAGTGCCGGACGGCTTCCACGATGGCCTGGGCCTCCTTCTCGACCGAGGAGTGTCGAATCTCAGGGCCTTGTAAGGTCTGGGAAAAGAAGGCCACCGGACGGCCCCTCTGGTTAAGGGTGGCGGCTAGGGCAAAGTCGGATGCATCACTTTCCACTTGGAATGGGATGGATTCGTCCACAGCGTGCATCGTGGCCTTCGCGATGTCCGCTTTGATGTCGTCAAAGGCCCAACGGGCCTCCTCCGCCAGGGGAAAAGAGGTCAATTTTAGAAGCGGACGGGCTTTATCCGCGTAACGGGGAACCCACTGGGTATAGTAGGAGAAGAAGCCCAGGCATCTCCTCAATGCTTTGAGGGTAGTAGGGAGGGGAAGCTGCATAAGGGGATACATACGGGCTGGATCAGAACCAAGGACACCATTTTCCACCACGTACCCAAGGATGGCGAGGCGGCGTGTCCGAAAAACACACTTCGCCTCATTATATGTGAGGTTCAGGAGAGTGGCAGTACGGAGGAACTTTTGCAGGTTGGCATCATGGTCCTGCAGGTAATGTCCGCAGATGGTGATGTTATCCAGATACGGGAAAGTGGCCCGTAGCCCGTGCTGGTCCACCATTTGATCCATGGCCCGCTGGAAGACTGAGACCCTATTGGTGACACCAAAGGGGACTCGGAGGAACTGGTAGAGGCGACCGTCCGCCTCAAAGGCAGTATATGGGCGATCCTCCGAGCGGATAGGGAGCTGGTGGTAAGCCAATTTTAAATCAATCGTGGAGAAAACCCTATAGTGCGCGATGCGATTGACTATGTCCGCGATACGGGGAAGAGGGTACGCATCTAGTTGTGCATACCTGTTTATGGTCTGGCTGTAGTCAATCACCATGCGGTGTTTCTCCCCCGATTTAACTACGACCACTTGCGCCCTCCAGGGGCTGGTGCTGGCCTGGATAATCCCTTCCCTGAGCAAACATTGTACTTCGGACCGAATGAAGGCCCGGTCATCCGCACTATAGCGCCTACTCTTGGTGGCTATAGGCCTACAATCCGGGGTGAGGTTATCAAATAAGGGGGGGGGGGGGGGTGATCTTGAGGATCGAGAGACTGCAGTTGGTGCGCGAGGGGCGCTGCAGTGACGGCGCATTGCAGACGGAGAGCGGGGGATAAGGGCCATCATACTGCAGGGTGACGCGCCTATGATGGCTGAGGAAATCTAACCCCAGCAGTACAGCTGCACAGAGTCGCGGCAGCATGAGGAGCCGAAAACGCTCGTAGACTGTGCCCTGTACCGTCAGCGTCACCAAGCAGCACCCGAGGACCTCCACTGAGTGGGAATTCGAGGCCATGGAGATGGTCTGGCTCCAGGGTCGCACGGGAAGGGCATATTGACGCACTGTGCGAGGGTGTATAAAACTTTCTGTGCTCCCGCAGTCGAACAGGCAGTTTTCTGCATGGTCATTTACCTTGATCTCCATTATTGACTTGGAGAGTTGATGAGGCTGCGACTGGTCCAGGCAAATCGATGCCACCGTCGAATCCAGGAAGAATCCATCTTCGTCCGCGTCTGATGACGTCACGGATAAATCTTCCTGCTCGGCGCGTCTTGATGCCAGTCTCAAAGATGGCGATTCCCGCGCATCCGGTGACCGCATCAAAGATGGCGAGTCCCGCACTTCCGGTGACCGCATTAAAGATGGCGATTCGCGCGCAGCCGCCGCCTGCATTAAAGATGGCTGCGCCCGCAGAACACATGTGGCGCCACGAGGCTTCAGAAGCGGCTTCGCCCGGCAGACTTTAACGAAGTGGCCTAGCTTACTGCATCCGGAGCAAATCGCGTCGTTCGCCGGGCAGCGACGCCGAGGGTGCTTGGGTAGGCCACAAAAGTAACATTTGGGCCCCGCCGGAACAGCCGTCGCGGTGGAGCCGTTGATAGAACGGGATGCGGGGTAGGACCCGAGGTTGTGAGAGGCCGCTTCTAGCGTTTCAGCCATCGTGGCCGTTCTTTGGAGATCTCGGCCATCTTGTTCCAGCAGGCGCTGCCGAATGTATGTAGACTCAATGCCCGCAATGTAGGCGTCGCGGATCAGGTCCTCCGTGTTCTGAGCTGCTGTAACAGCCTTACAGTCACAAGCTCGAGCTAGGACCCGCAGGGCGCGCAGAAATTGGGCGCACGATTCTCCTGGCTGCTGCTTGCGGGTAGTTAGGAGATGTCTGGCGTAAACCACGTTAGGGCTCTTTCGGAACTGCCCTTTTAGGAGTTCGATAGCGTCCGCGTAAGTAGCAGCGTCCCGGAAGATTCCATAGACAGCTTCGCTTACCCGGGCACGGAGCACGTGGAGTTTAGCGTCGTCGGTGTCGATGGCCGTAGCGGTGTCGACGAATGCTTCGAAGCAGTCCAGCCAATGATCAAATTTATCAGCGGCTCCGACCTCTTGAGGGTCTAATGTTAACTTGTCGGGTTTTAGGAACTCCTCCATGTTGGTCAACTGTTGTGAATAAAATTGATGCGCTATCAATAAGGCGAAAGACTACCTGTGTGCCAGTACAAGTGTAGGCTTTTATTCACAACAGAATCAGGAGCACATCCCAACAAATAACTGACCTGGACTGAACAAGGGGGAGGAGACAGCCACCTTTATACTAGGTGCCGAGGGGAGGAACCAAACCGGGAGGGGATGTGTCCAGGTATGACAAACACACACAACGGTGGTCCAGACAGGACAAAGGCACAACTGAGGTCCACCACAGACACAAACTCAATTCAAGAAGACAAATCACCACCACCTTCTCAAGGGCAACTAGGATTGGGCAATAAATGCTGGAAAGCCAGCAAAGCCCATGTCTGACAAATGAATAAAAATAAACAGGCAGTTAGTCCATCTTCACTCCAAAATGCTGGATTCCATTATTAAGGAGATGTGAACAAGGTAGACTCAGCATCGTTTTATGAAAGGGAAATAGTGTTTGACAAAGTGTTCTTATACACTTTGGAGGAAATAATAACAAATGGGATTACTATCTCAATGGAAACAAATTAAAACATGCTACCGTGCAAAGGGACCTGGGGGTCCTTGTGCATGAGACGCAAAAGCCCAGTCTGCAGGTGCAACAGGTGATCAAGAAGGCAAATGGGATGTTGGCCTATATTGCGAGGGGGATAGAATATAAAAGCAGGGATGTCTTGATGCACCTGTACAGGGCATTGGTGAGGCCGCAGCTGGAATACTGTGTGCAGTATTGGTCCCCTTATATGAGGAAGGATATATTGGCATTGGAGGGAGTGCAGAGAAGGTTCACCAGGTTGATACCGGAGATGAGGGGTTTGGATTATGAGGAGAGGCTGAGGAGATTGGGTTTGTACTCGTTGGAGTTTAGAAGGATGAGGGGGGATCTTATGGAGACTTATAAGATAATGCGGGGGCTGGATAGGGTGGAGGCGGAGAGATTCTTTCCACTTAGTAAGGAAGTTAAAACTAGAGGACACAGCCTCAAAATAAAGGGGGGTCGGTTTAAGACAGAGTTGAGGAGGAACTTCTTCTCCCAGAGGGTGGTGAATCTCTGGAATTCTCTGCCCACTGAGGTGGTGGAGGCTACCTCGCTGAATATGTTTAAAGCGCGGATGGATGGATTCCTGATCGGTAAGGGAATTAAGGGTTATGGGGATCAGGCGGGTAAGTGGTACTGATCCACGTCAGATCAGCCATGATCTTATTGAATGGCGGGGCAGGCTCGAGGGGCTAGATGGCCTACTCCTGCTCCTATTTCTTATGTTCTAAATCTATTAGTTTTTGAGGATGTAACTAGGAGGGGAGATAAGTGGGACCAGTGCCAATATTTGGATTTCCAAAAAAACATTCGATACATGAGCCACATTACAACTGGCTCGTGGGGATGAGTTGATATGAGCATATGTTAAAAATTGGATCATAGAATCCCTACAGTGCAGGAGGAGGCCAGTTGGCCCATCGAGTTGTTCCACTGGAGCAAGCAGAGAGGGAGTGATTTGTGGCAGGAGTGCTGGTGAGAGATTTATTTATTTATTTAGTCAGTTAGTGTGTTTTTTTTGCCTTTATTTTTGGAGTAGTATTTTTCTTTTCTTAATTTTAAACTGAAAACCGGAAGTGGGCTGCTAAGGAGTCTGGGAAGGGTTTTAATTTTAAGCGCGCAAAGTATAAAAGGTAGGCTGCAGTATACAGCGGGCAGTGTCGGGAGTGGGCAGAGGAGTGAGCAGGGAGCAGAGTGTGAGCTATAAGGGCTTTGGCTCACAGGGCTTCGGGGACAGGGCGAGCAGGGGTGAGTTTTTTTTTTCATTCTTACTACTTTTCTCTGTGTACCTTGGTATAAAGGGGCAAATATGAGTGTGAAGCCAGTGTGTTGTTCCCAGTATAGGATGTGGGAGGTCCTGGAGGCACCTGGCCTCCCGGACATCCACATCTGTGAGGGGCGTGTCGAGCTGCGGTTCCTCAGGGACCGTGTTAAGGAGCTGGAACTGCAGCTCGAGGATCTTAGGCTGTTATGGGAGAATGAGGAGGTGATAGACAAGAGCTATCATCAGGTGGTCACACCAGGGCCAAGAGAGGAGGCCAAGTGGGTGACGGCCAGGAAGGGTGAAGCTCGGGTGATTGAGAGCACCCCGGTGGGTGTGCCCCTACACAACAAGTACTCCTGCCTGAGTACTGCTGGGGGGGACAGCCCGCCTGGGGGAAGCAGCAGTGGCCATGTCTCAGGAGGGGAGTTCGGCCCTGTAACTCAGAGGGCTAAGGAAAGGAGGAGGAAGGCAGTATTAATCGGGGACTCGACAGTCAGGGGGACGGACAGGCGATTTTGCGGAGGCAGGCGGGAGTCTCGGATGGTGGTCTGCCTCCCTGGGGCCGGAATCCAGGATGTCGCTGGTCGACTCCCAGAAATCCTGAGGGGGGAGGGAGAGGAGCCAGAGGTAGCGGTACATGTTGGTACCGCTGATGTGGGAAGGAAGGGGGAAGGGGTCATGGAAAGAGAGTATAAGGAATTAGGGAGACAGCTGAGGAGGAGGAAAGCAAAGGTAGTAATCTCAGGATTGCTGCCTGTGCCACGGGAGGGGAGGAATGGAGTGAGGTGGAGGATGAGTGTGTGGCTGAGGGACTGGTGCAGGGGGCAGGGATTCAGGTTCCTGGACCATTGGGACCTCTTCAGGGGCAGGTGTGACCTGTTCACAAAAAACAGGTGGCACTTGAATCCCAGGGGGACCAATATCCTGGCAGGAAGGCTGGCTAAGGCTACTGGGGAGAGTTTAAACTAGATAGGTTGGGGGGAGGGGATCGAGACGAGGTGACTGGGAGCGAGGAAGTTAGCTCGCAAACAGAGAAGGGTTATAGACGGTGCAAGAGGGAGGATGGACGGGGGATAGAGAAGGGGAGAGCTCAGACCAAAGGATTGAGATGTGTTTACTTTAATGCCAGGAGTATAGTGAATAAAGGGGATGAGCTCAGAGCACGGATCGATGCCTGGAAGTGTGATGTGGTGGCCATTACGGAGACTTGGATGTCACAGGGACAGGACTGGATACTACAGATGTTTCAGGAAGGAGAGAGAGGGAGGCAAGAGAGGGGGTGGAGTGGCACTGCTGATCAGGGATAGTGTCACAGCTGTAGAGAAGGTGTATGCTGTGGAGGGTTTGTCTACAGAGTCTCTGTGGGTGGAAGTTCGGAGTGGGAAGGGACCGGTCACTTTGCTGGGAGTTTTCTATAGGCTGCCCAATAGTGACAGGGAGGTGGAGGAGCAGATAGGGAAACAGATCCTGAAGAGTTGCAATAATAGCAGAGTTGATGTGATGGGAGACTTTAATTTCCCAAACATAGATTGGAATATCCCTAGGGTAAGGGGATTGGATGGGGAGGAGTTCGTTAGGTGTGTTCAGGAGGGTTTCCTGACACAGCATTTGGACAAGCCTACAAGAGGAGAGGCTGTACTTGATCTGATACTGACCAATGAACCTGGACAGGTGTCAGATCTCTTGGTGGGAGAGCATCTTGGGGATAGCGATCATAACTCTATCTCCTTTATGCTTGCATTGGAAAAAGAGAGGATCAGGCACGCTAGGAAAGCGTTTATATGGAGTAAGGGGAAATATGAAGACATATTAGGGTTAGGTTGATTGGCCAGGTTAAAAATTGTCCCTTAGACTCCTGGGTTGTGTAGGTTAGAGGGATTAGCGGGTAAAATATGTGGGGGTAGGGCCTGGGTGGGATTGTGGTCGGTGCAGACTCGATGGGCCGAATGGCCTCCTTCTGCACTGTAGGGTTTCTATGATTTCTATGATAAGGCAGCAAATTAGAGGAGTAAGTTGGAAGGAGGTATTCTCGGGGAAATGTACTGAAGAGAGGTGGCAGTTTTTCAAGGAATGTCTGTCTAGGGTTCTACAGGACAATGTTCCGAGCAGACAGGGAGGAGTTGGTAGGTTAAAGGAGCCGTGGTGCACGAAAGCTGTGCGGGACCGAGTCGAGAAGAAAAGGAAAGCGTACAAAAGGCTCAGAGAGCTTGGCGAAGATAGGGATCTAGATGAGTATACGGCTTATAGGAAGGGACTAAAGAAGGAAATTAGGAGAGCCAGAAGGGGTCACGAGAAGGCCTTGGCAGGTAGGATTAAGGAAAACCCTAAGGCGTTCTATAAATATGTTAAGAGTAAAAGGATGAGACATGAAGGAATCGGGCCTATAAAAGGTGAAGGCGGGAAAGTCTGTATGGAACCAGTAGAAATGGCAGAGGTGCTTAATGAATATTTTGCCTCGGTTTTCACTGAGGAAAAGGACCTGGGTGGATGTATTGTGGGCTTGCGGTGGACTGAAAAGATTGAGTATGTGGACTATAACGAAGAGGTTGTGCTGGAATCTTTGAATGGCATCAAGATAGATAAGTCGCCGGGTCCGGATGGGATGTACCCCAGGTTACTGTGGGAGACGAGGGAAGAGATTGCAGAGCCTCTGGCGATGATCTTTGCGTCGTCAATGGAGACGGGAGAGGTGCCGGAGGATTGGAGGATTGCGGATGTGGTTCCTATTTTCAAGAAGGGGAATAGGGATAGCCCAGGTAATTACCGACCGGTGAGTCTAACCTCAGTGGTTGGTAAACTGATGGAGAAGATCCTGAGGGACAAGATTTATGAGCATTTAGAGGTTTAGTATACTCAAGAATACTCAGCATGGCTTTGTCAAAGGCAGATCGTGCCTTACGAGCCTGGTGGAGTTCTTCGAAAATGTGACTAAACACATTGACGAAGGGAAGGCGGTAGATGTGGTTTATATGGATTTTAGCAAGGCATTCGATAAGGTCCCCCATGCAAGGCTTCGAGAAAAAGTGAGAGGGCATGGGATCCAAGGTGCTGCTGCCCTGTGGATCCAGAACTGGCTTGCCCAAAGGAGGCAGAGAGTGAGTATAGATGGGTCTTTTTCTAAATGGAGGTCGGTCACCAGTGGTGTGCCCCAGGGATCTGTTCTGGAAGCCTTGCTGTTTGTCATTTTCATAAATGACCTGGATGAGGAAGTGGAGGGATGGGTTGGTAAGTTTGCCGACGACACGAAGGTTGGTGGGGTTGTGGATAGTCTGGAGGGATGTCAGAAGTTACAGAGGGACATAGATAGGATGCAAGACTGGGCGGAGAAGTGGCAGATGGACTTCAACCCAGATAAATGCGTAGTGGTCCATTTTGGCAGATCAAATGGGATGAAGGAGTACAATATAAAGGGAAAGACTCTTAGTACGGTAGAGGATCAGAAGGACCTTGGGGTCCGGGTCCATAGGACTCTAAAATCGGCCCCGCAGGTGGAGGAGGTGGTTAAGAAGGTGCATGGTGTGCTGGCCTTTATCAATCGAAGGATTGAGTTTAGGAGTCCGGGGATAATGATGCAGCTATATCAGACACTCGTCAGACCCCACTTGGAGTACTGTGCTCAGTTCTGGTCGCCTCATTACAGGAAGGATGTGGAAAAGATTGAAAGGGTGCAGAGGAGATTTACAAGGATGTTGCCTGGATTGAGTGGCATGCCTTATGAGGATAGGCTGAGGGAGCTCGGTCTTTTCTCCTTGGAGAGACGTATGTTGAGAGGAGACCTAATAGAGCTATATAAGATGTTGAGAGGCATAGATTGGGTGGACTCTCAGAGGCTTTTTTCCAGGGTGGAAATGGCTGCTACGAGAGGACACAGGTTTAAGGTGCTGGGGTGTAGGTACAGGGGAAATGTTAGGGGGAAGTTTTTCACACAGAGGGTGGTGGGCGAGTGGAATTGGCTGCCGTCAGTGGTGGTGGAGGCGAACTCAATGGGGTCTTTTGAGAGACTCCTGGATGAGTACATGGGACTTAATAGGATGGAGGGTTATGGGTAGGCCTAAATGGTAGGGATATGTTCGGCACAACTTGTGGGGCCGAAGGGCCTGTTTTGTGCTGTAGTTTTCTATTTTTCTATGTTTCTATGAGTCTGCACTGACCACAATCCCACTCAGGCCTTATCCCCGTAACCCCATGTATTTACCCTTGCTCGTCCCCTGACACTAAGGGGCAATTTATCATGGCCAATCCACCTAACACACACATCTTTGGACCATAGGAGGAAACTGGAGCACCCGGAGGAAATGCACGCAGACATGGGGAGAACATGCAAACTCCACACAGACAGTGACCCAAGCTGGGAATCGAATCTGGGTCCCTGGCGCTGTGAGGCAGCAATGCTACCACCGTGCCACCGTGCCACCGTAGATAATAGACAGAAACCCAAGAAAGAAGAAAAATAGCTCTGCGATTCAACTAGGTCATGGCTGATTTTCCATCTCAGAGCCATTTCCTCACACTATCCGTACATCCCTCAATATCTTAAATATCTAGAATTTGGTATGCTTCAATGTGGTCATCTATCATTCTTCTAAACTCTCGAGAATAAAGCACAATGTTCTCAATCTTTCCCAATAGGAAAATCCCACCATCCCAGAAATCTGTCTGGTGGACCTTCATTGCACTCCTGTGACCAGTATATTCTTCCTTGGGCAAGTAGACCAAAACTGTACACAATACACAAGCTCACCAAGACTCCTTACAACTTCAGCAAGACTTCTTTACTCCTGTACTCAACCTCTTGCAATGAAGAACAGCATACCGTTTGCCTTCCTAATTGTTTGCTGCAGCTGAATGCTAGCTTTCAGTGACTCATGAGCAAGAACACCTATGTCCCTTTGGACATCAACACTTTTTCATTCATTTGTAGGACATGGGTATCGCTGGCTGGCCAGCATTTATTGCCCATCCTGAGTTGCTCTTGGAGGGCAGTGGAGAGCCAATCACATTGCTGTGGCTCTGGAGTCACATGTAGGTCAGACCAAGTAAGGGTGGCAGATTTCCTTCCCTAAAGGGACATTAGCGAACCAGATGGGTTTTTCCAGCAATCAATGGTTTCATTGTCATCAGTAGATTCCGAATTCCAGATATTTTTTATTGAATTCCAATTCCACCATCTGCCGTGTAGGATTTGAATCCGGGTCCCCAGAACATTAGCTGAGTTTGTGCATTAATAGTCTAGCAATAATGCCACTAGGCCATTGCCTCCCCCAACCTCTCACCATTTAAGAAATACTCTGAATTTCAATTTTCATTTTCATAAAAATATTCCATCCTGTTCTTGCCCACTCGGTCTGTCTCAATCCCATTGGGTTCTCTTTGTATCCTCCTCACAACTCAGATCCCCACCTAGTTTTGTGTCATCATCAAATTTGGAAATATTACATTTGGTTCTCACATCCACATTGTTCATTTGGTCGATGCTGGTGGGGACCGAACCCTTGTCCGGCTGCCTATGGTGAACTGCATCAAAACTGTGGCTTACCATGTGTTCCCTGACTCAGATCAGTTGCTCTGTTCACAGTCATTTATGACATTTATGTACATCATTTAGGGTGGCACAATGGTTAGCACTGCTGCCTCACAGCGCCAGGGTCCCAGGTTCAATTCTGACCTCAGGTCGCTTTGTGTGAAGTTTACACATTCTGCGTGGGTTTCCTCCGGGTGCTCTGGTTTCCTCCCACAGTCCAAAGATGTGCAGGTTAGGTTGATTGGCTATGCAAATTTGACCCTAGTGTCAGGGGGATTAGCAGGGTAAATGTGTGGGGTTAAGGGAATTGGGCCTGGGTGGGATTGTGGTCGGTACAGACTCGATGGGCCGATTGGCCTCCTTCTGTCCTGCAGGGATTCTATGACAAGGAATCATAAATAGAACCAGGAACAGGCCCATCGGCCCTCCAAGCCTGTGCCAATCATGATGCCCTATCTAAACTAAAAAAAATCTTCTGCCCTTAGGTTCCAAAAAATGTTCCAAAAGAAATCCGGGAAATTATTGGCCAGTAAGTTTGACGTCGGTGGTGGGCAAGTTATTGGAAGGAGTGATAAGGGATAGGATCTACAAATATTTGGATAGACAGGGACTTATTAGGGAGAGTCAACATGGCTTTGTGTGTGGTAGGTCATGTTTGACCAATCTATTAGAGTTTTTTGAGGAGGTTACCAGGAAAGTGGATGAAGGGAAGGCGATGGATGTTGTCTACCTGGATTTCAGCAAGGCCTTTGACAAGGTCCCTCATGGGAGGTTAGTTAGGAAGGTTCAGTCGCTGGGTATACATGGGGAAGTAGTAAATTGGATAAGACACTGGCTCAATGGAAGAATGATGTGGAGATGCTTGCAGCTCCGAAAGCTTGTGTGGCTTTTGCTACCAAATAAACCTGTTGGACTTTAACCTGGTGTTGTTAAACTTCTTTCAATGGAAGAAGCCAGAGAGTGGTTGTGGAGGATTACTCCCAGTGCCACAAGCTAGTGAGGCTAGGAACAGGGAGACTGCACAGCTGAACGCGTGGCTCAAGGACTGGTGCAGGAGGGAGGGTTTTGAATACATAGATCACTGGGAAGTCTTCAAGAGAGGATGGCACCTGTACAAGAAGGACGGGTTACACCTAAACTGGAGGGGTACGAATATCCTAGCTGGGAGTTTTGCTAGTGTGGTTCGGGTGGGTTTAAACTAATGTGGCAGGGGGGTGGGGATCAGAACAATAGGTCAATAAGCACAGAGGCTGGGGACGAGGTTGGGGCCAAGACAAGGCTGTCTAAGAGGAAGAGCATTCTGGGGGAGGGTGACCTCAGTGGGCCTGGAGGTCTGGAGTGCATCTGCTTCAATGCAAGAAGCGTCACGGGCAAGACAGACGAGCTTAGAGCCTTAATGCTTGCGCGGAACTTGGATGTGGTTGCAGTAACGGAGACTTGGTTAAAAGAAGGACAGGACTGGCAGCTGAATATTCCGGGGTATAAGTGTTTTAGGCGAAACAGAGGAGGGGCGAGGAGAGGTGGGGGAGTAGCAATGCTGGTTAGGGAGCATATTACAGCGCTACAGAGGGTGGACAATATGGAGGGGTCAGGTAACGAGTCACTGTGGGTGGAGCTCAGGAAGGGCACAGTCACTATGCTGGTGGTATACTACAAGCCTCCCAACAGCCCACGGGAAGTTGAGGAACGGATATGTAAGGAGATTCTGGACAGGTGCAGAAAAAATAGGGTTGTTGTAGTGGGAGACTTTAATTTCCCTCACATAGACTGTAAATCGCTTAGGCCTGGGGGCCTTACGTTAGGAACAAAAGGGTTGTCAGGGAAAAAAAATCGGACCTCTCAGGGACAAAAGTGGGGAATTATGCTTGGAGCCCAAAGAAGTAGGGGAGATCCTAAATGAATACTTTGCGTCGGTATTCACAAAGGAGAGGGATGTGTTGACTGGGAGTGTCTCAGAGGGGAGTGTTGAACCGTTGGAGAAAATCTCCATTACAAGGGAGGAAGTGTTAGGTTTGTTAGAGAATATAAAGACTGACAAATCCCCAGGGCCTGATGGAATCTATCCAAGGCTGCTCAGGGAGACGAGAGATGAAATCGCTGGGCCTCTGACGCAAATCTTTGTCTCGTCACTGGACGCAGGTGAGGTCCCAGAGGATTGGAGGATAGCTAATGTGGTCCCGTTATTTAAGAAGGGTAGGAAGGATAACCCGGGTAATTATAGGCCGGTGAGCTTGACGTCCGTGGTGGGGAAGTTGTTGGAGAAGATTCTTAGAGATAGGATGTATGCGCATTTAGAAAGGAATAAACTCATTAACGATAGTCAGCATGGCTTTGTGAGAGGGAGGTCATGCCTCACTAACCTGGTGGAGTTTTTTGAAGAAGTGACCAGAATGGGTGACGAGGGAAGGGCCGTGGATGTCGTCTATATGGACTTTAATAAATCGTTTGACAATGTCCCTCATGGTAGGCTGGTGAAAAAGGTTGGATCTCATGGGATAAAGGGGGAGGTGGCTAGATGGGTGGAGAACTGGCTTGGTCACAGAAGACAGAGGGTGATAGTGGAAGGGTATTTTTCCGGCTGGAGGCCTGTGACTAGTGGTGTTCCGCAGGGCTCTGTATTGGGACCTCTGCTGTTTGTGATTTATATAAACGATCTGGAAGAAGGTGTAACTGGGGTGATCAGTAAGTTTGCAGACGACACAAATTTGGCAGGACTTGCAGATAGTGAGGAGCATTGTCAGAGGCTACAGAAGGATATAGATAGGCTGGAAATTTGGGCAAAGAAATGGCAGATGGAGTTCAATCCTGATAAATGCGAAGTGATGCATTTTGGTGGGAATAATGTAGGGGGAGCTATACGATAAATGGCAGAACCATAAAGGGTGTAGATACGCAGAGGGACCTGGGTGTGCAAGTCCACAGATCTTTGAAGGTGGCGTCAGAGGTGGAGAAGGTGGTGAAGAAGGCATATGGCATGCTTGCCTTTATAGGACGGGGCATAGAGTATAAAAGTTGGGGTCTGATGTTGCAGATGTATAGAACGTTGGTTCGGCCGCATTTGGAATACTGCGTCCAGTTCTGGTCGCCACACTACCAGAAGGACGTGGAGGCTTTGGAGAGAGTACAGGGGAGGTTTACCAGGATGTTGCCTGGTATGGAGGGGCTTAGTTTTGAGGAGAGATTGGGTAAACTGGGGTTGTTCTCCCTGGAAAGACGGAGGATGAGGGGAGACTTAATAGAGGTATATAAAATTATGAAAAGCATAGATAGGGTGAACGGTGGGAAGCTTTTCCCCAGGTCGGTGGTGACGTTCACGAGGGGTCATAGGTTCAAGATGAAGGGGGGGAGGTTTAACACAAATATCAGAAGGACATATTTTACACAGAGGGTGGTGGGGGCCTGGAATGCGCTACCAGGCAAGGTGGTGGAGGCGGACACACTGGGAATGTTTAAGACTTATCTAGATAGCCATATGAACGGAGTGGGAATGGAGGGATACAAAAGAATGGTCTAGTTGGACCAGGGAGCGACACGGGCTTGGTGGGCCGAAGGGCCTGTTCCTGTGCTGTATTGTTCATTGTTCTTTGGACGGGGAAGAATTTATAAAATGCTTACCGGAAGGCTCTTTGGAACAATATGTTGACAGTCCAACTAGAGAGGGGGCTATACTGGACCTAGTACTGGGGAATGAGCCCGGTCAGGTCATCAAAGTTGCAGTAGGGGAACATGTGGCAAATAGTGACCACAATTCTGTAAACTCTAGGATAGTAATGGAAAAAGATGAGTGTTGTCCTATGGGTAAGGTGCTGAATTGGGGGAAGGCTAACGACAGCCGGATTAGGCAGGATTTGAAGGCTGTTGATTGGGAGAGGCTGTTCGAGGGTAAATCCACATCTGGCATGTGGGAGTCTTTTAAGGAGCAGTTGATAGGACTGCAGGACAGGCATGTGCCTAAAAAGAGGAAGGATAGGAAAGGTAGGATTCGGGAGCCGTGGATAACCAGTGAAATTGTGGGTCTAATCAAAAAGAAAAAAGAGGCATACATGAGGTCCAGGCAGCTAAAAACAGATGGAACACTGGAGGAATACAGAGAAAGTAGAAAAGAACTCAAACAGGGACTTAGAAGGGCAAAAAGGGGTCACGGAATGTCCTTGGCAGACAGGATTAAGGAGAATCCTAAGGCATTTTATACATACGTTAGGAACAAGAGGGTTGTTAGGGAAAGAATCGGACCTCTCAGGGACAAAGAAGGGGAATTATGCTTAGAACCAAAGGAAATAGGTGAGATCCTAAACGAATACTTTGCATCAGTATTCACAAAGGAGAGGGACATGTTGACTGGTAGTGTCTCAGAGAGATGTGTTGACCCGTTAGAAAAAATCTCAATTACAAGGGAGGAAGTGTTAGGTTTTTTAGGAAACATTAAGACAGACAAATCCCCAGGGCCAGATGGCATCTATCCTAGACTCCTCAGGGAGGCGAGAGATGCAATTGCTGGGCCTCTAACAGAAATCTTTGTCTCTTCACTGGACACAGGTGAGGTCCCAGAGGATTGGAGGATAGCAAATATGGTCCCGTTATTTAAGAAGGGTAGCAAGGATAACCCGGGTATTTATAGGCCGGTGAGCTTGACGTCCGTGGTAGGGAAGTTGTTGGAGAAGATTGTTAGAGATAGGATATATGCGCATTTAGAACTGAATAATCTCATTAGCGATAGACAGCATGGTTTTGTACGAGGGAGGTCATGCCTCACAAATTTGGTTGAGTTTTTTGAGGAGGTGACAAAAACGTTTGACGAAGGAAGGGCCGTGGATGTAGTCTATATGGATTTTTGTAAAGCGTTTGACAAGGTCCCTCATGGCAGGCTGGTGCAAAAGGTTAAATCTCACAGGATAAAAGGTGAGCTAGCTAGATGGGTGGAGAACTGGCTTAGCCATAGAAGACAGAGGGTAGCAGTGGAGGGGTCTTTTTCCAGTTGGAGGTCTGTGACTAGTGGTGTTCCGCAGGGCTCTGTACTGGGACCTCTGCTGTTTGTGATATATATAAATGATTTGGAGGAAGATGTAGCTGGTGTGATCAGTAAGTTTGCGGACGACACGAAGATCGCTGGAGTAGCGGATAGTGATGAACATTGTCAGAGAATACAGCAGGATATAGATAGGCTGGAACATTGGGCGGAGAAATGGCAGATGGAATTTAATCCAGATAAACGCAAAGTGATGCATTTCGGTAGATCTAATGTAAGGGGGAGCTATACAATAAATGGCAGAACCATCAGGAATATAGACACAGAGAGGGACCCGGGTGTACAAGTCCACAGATCCTTAAAGGTGGCAGCACAGGTGGAGAGGGTGGTGAAGAAGGCATATGGCATGCTTGCCTTTATTGGACGAGGCATAGAATATAAAAGTTGGCATATGATGTTGCAGCTGTGTAGAACGATGGTTAGGCCACATTTGGAATACTGCGTCCAGTTCTGGTCGCCACACTACCAGAAGGACGTGGAGGCTTTGGAGAGAGTACAGAGAAGGTTTACCAGGATGTTGCCTGGTATGGAGGGTCTTAGCTATGAGGAGAGATTAGGTAAACTGGGGTTGTTCCCCCTGGAAAGACGGAGGATGAGGGGCGACCTAATAGAGGTGTATAAAATTATGAAGGGCATAGATAGAGTGAACAGTGGGAAGCTTTTTCCCAGGTCGGAGGTGACGAACACAAGGGGTCACGGGTTCAAGGTGAGGGGGGCAAGGTTCAACACAGATGTCAGGGGGACGTATTTTACACACAGGGTGATGGGGGCCTGGAATGCACTGCCAAGCAAGGTGATTGAGGTGGACACGCTGGGATCGTTTAAGACTTATCTAGATAACCAGATGAACAGACTGGGAATAGAGGGATACAAAAGAATGGTCGAGTTGGGCACATGAGCGGCGCAGGCTTGGAGGGCCGAAGGGCCTGTTCCTGTGCTGTATTGTTCTTTGTTCTTTGATTGCTTCTCTAAGTGGAGGCCTGTGATGAGTGGTGTGCCACAGGGATCGGTGTTGGGTCCATTGTTGTTTGTCATCTATATCAATGATCTGGATGATAATGTGGTAAATTGGATCAGTAAATTTGCTGATGATACAAAGATTGGAGGTGCAGTGGACAGTGAGGAAGATTTTCAAAGCCTGCAGAGGGATTTGGACCAACTAGAAAAATGGGCTGAAAAATGGCAAATGGAATTTAACGCAGACAAGTGTGAGATATTGCACTTTGGAAGGACAAACCAAAGTAGAACGTACAGGGTAAATGGTAGGACTCTGAAGAGTGCAGTTGAACAGAGTGATCTGGGAATACAAGTACAGAATTCCCTAAAAGTGACGTCACAGGTGGATAGGGTCGTAAAGAGTGCCTTTGGTACATTAGCCTTTATAAATCGGAGTATCGAGGTGGAGAGATTCTTTCCACTTAGAAAGGAAGCTAGAACTGGAGGGCACAGCCTCAAAATAATGGGGGGTCAGTTTCGGACAGAGTTGAGGAGGAACTTCTTCTCTCAGAGGGTGGTGAATCTCTGGAATTCTCTGCCCACTGAAGAGGTGGAGGCTACCTCGTTGAATATGTTTAAATCACGGATAGATGGATTCCTGATCGGTAAGGGAATTAGGGGTTATAGGGATCAGGCGGGTAAGTGGAACTGATCCACTTCAGATCAGCCATGATCTTATTGAATGGCGGGGCAGGCTCGAGGGGCTAGATGGCCTCCTCCTGCTCCTATTTCTTATGTTCATATGTATAAAGGTTGGGGTGTTATGGTGAGGTTATATAAGGCATTGGTGAGGCCAAATTTAGAGTATTGTGTACAGTTTTGGTCACCTAGTTACAGGGAGGATGTAAATAAGGTTGAAAGAGTGCAGAGAAGGTTCACAAGGATGTTGCCAGGACTTGAGAAGCTGAGTTACAGAGAGAGATTGAATAGGTTGGGACTTTATTCCCTGGAGCGTAGAAGAATGAGGGGAGATTTGATAGAGGTGTATACGATTTTGATGGGTATAGATAGAGTGAATGCAAGCAGGCTTTTTCCACTGAGGATAGGGGAGAAAAAAACCAGAGGGCCTGGGTTAAGGGTGAAAGGAGAAAAGTTTAAAGGGAATATTAGGGGGGGCTTCTCCACGCAGAGTGGTGGGAGTGTGGAATGAGCTGCCGGATAAAGTGGTAAATGCGGGGTCACTTTTAACATTTAAGAAAAACTTGGACGGGTTCATGGATGAGAGGGGTGTGGAGGGATATGGTCCAAGTGCAGGTCAGTGGGACTAGGCAAAAAATGGTTCGGCACAGACAAGAAGGGCCAAAAGGCCTGTTTCTGAGCTGTCATTTTCTATGGTTCTATGGCACTCAGTCCATATCCCTCTATTCCCTCCCTATTCATATACCCTTGCAGATGCCTCTTAAATGTTGCTAATGTGCCTGCTTCCACCACCTCCTCTGGCAGCGCGTTCCAGGCATCCACCACTGTGTGTGAGAAAAACTCCCCCCCATACCTCTCCCTTAAACTTTCCCCCTCTCACCCTGAACCTGTGCCCCCTTGTAATTGACACTTCCACCCTTGTAAAAAGCCTGACTATCCACCCTGTCTATGCCTCTCGATTTTGTAGACCTCTATCAGGTCTCCCCATAGCCTTTGTCTTTCTCGCGAAAACTATCCGAGCTTATTCAACCTCAAGCAGGAGTCAGCAATTCAGCTCCTCAAGCCTGCTCTGCCATTTAGTACAATCATTTCTGGTCTCACCTTGGCCTCAGCTCCACTTTCCTGCCCATCCACCATCGCCCTTCAAACCTTTACTTTTTAAAAATGTGTCCACCCTTCCCTAAATTTACTCAATGTCCTGGTATCTGTCCATGCTCTGGGGCAGTGAATTCCACACTCGACCTTTTGAGAGAAGTAATTTCTCATCTTTAAATCTGCTCCCACTTCTCCTAAAGCTATAGCCTTTTTCTAGGTTGCACTACAAGAGGAAACATTCTCTCCATGTCTATTTTATCAATTCCCCCTCATCAGCTTTTACATCTCAATTAGATCTCTCATTCTAAACTCCAGGGAATGTAGGCCTCAACTGCCCAATCTCTCTCCGTAGTCAACCTCCTCCAATGCAACTACATCCCGCCTCAAGGGGACCAATAAATGCCAAGATTCCATTTGCCTTCCTTATTACCTGCAAACTAGTTTTCTGCGATTCATGCATGAGGACCCCAGATCCTGAAGTTTCTCTCCATTTAGATAATAATTTGCCTTTACGTTTTTCCTACCAAGGAATCGACCCCAGGTCCCTGGCACTGAGGCAGCAGTGCTAACCACTGTGCCACCATGCCACCCCAATTCAGAAGCCAAGTGGTATGTTGCAAGGGGGGTTTGAGTACCAGGGTAAGGATTTCTTCCTGAAATTGGATAGGACTTTGTGGAGAACAAATCTGCAGTAGTGGTCTGCATATCTAACGTTTTTTTTAAAGTTTCTCTCTTGCTTCTGCTGGTTTTCCTGACTTGAACCCCATCTTTTTCGCCAAGAACAAGAGCCAATGATTTACCAGTAGCTGCCAGAGTGGAAATTTCTGCTCAATACCTAGTCTGGGTGTGTGGCTAAGTGGACTCTACTATCACGGCAAGTCCCTGAGTAATGACCTCAAGGGGAACAGTCCAACTGAAACTCATCTGAATGGCTAAATGTCACAAGCCACCCCACTCCCCAGGCTAAAATAAAGAAAGACTTGCATTTATAGAACACTTTTCTCAATTCTACATTCACCAAAGTAGGATATTATTAATAAGGATATTATTAAACTAGAAAGAGTGCAGAAAAGATTTACTGGGATGCTACCGGGACTTGAGTTATGAGGAGAGGCTGGATAGACTGGGACTTTTTCCCCCTGGAGTGTATGAGCTGAGGGGTGAACTTAGAGGTCTATAAAATAATGAGGGGCATAGATCAGCTAGATAGTCAACATATTTTCCCAAAGATAGGGGAGTCTAAAACTAGAGGGCATAGGTTTAAGGTAAGAGGGGAGAGATACAAAAGGGTCCAGAGGTGCAATTTCTTTTTCATACAGAGGGTGGTGAGTGTCTGGAACAAGTTGCCAGAGGTAGTAGTAGAGGTGGGTACAATTGTCTTTTAAAAAGTGTTTAGACAGTTACATGGGTAAGATGGGTATAGAGGGATATGGGAAAAACACGGGCAATTGGGACTAGCTTAGTCGTTTTAAAAAAAAGGGCAGCATGGACAAGTTGGGCCGAAGGACCTGTTTCTATGCTGTAAACCTCTGACTATGATAAAACAGGTAACCTCACTTAACGTTAAACTCTATCCACATTTTGCGCCATGCACTTAACCTATATCGATTTGTAAAACTATTTTATCGCAACTTACCATCCCATCTATTTTCGTGTCATCTGCAGATTTAGCTATGGTACCGACCATCCCTGCATCCAAAACATTAATATAGATTGGAGGGTGGCAAATGTTGTGCCTTTGTTTAAATAGGGCTGCAGGGAAAAGCCTGGGAACTACAGGCCAGTGAGCCTCACATCTGAAGTGGGTAATTTGTTAGAAAGTATTTTGAGACAGCATCTCCAGGCATTTAGAGACACAAGGACTGATTAGGGACAGTCAGCATGGCTTTATGAGTGGAAAATCATGTCCCACAAATTTGATTGAGTTTTTTGAAGAGGTAACCAAGGTAGATAGATGAGGGCAGTGCAGTTGATGTTGCCTTCACGGACTTTAGCAAGGTACTGCATGATAAGTTGTTGCACGAGGTTAAATGGGAATCAAGTCTGAAAGGTACAGACACATTGTCTGTACCTTTAAGACTTGATTAGCTGTAAAGACTCGCATTCCAATCATTATTCTGTAAATTGAGTTTGTGTCTTTATATGCCCTGTTTGTGAACAGATCTCCCACTCACCTGACGAAGGAGCAGTGCTCCGAAAGCTAGTGGCGTTTGCTACCAAATAAACCTGTTGGACTTTAACCTGGTGTTGTTAGACTCCTTACTGTGTTTACCCCAGTCCCACGCCGGCATCTCCACCTCTTGATGACAGAAACCAGAGGGTGGTTGTAGAGGGTGGTTTTTCAAACTGGAGGCCTGTGCCGGGTCCACTGTTATTTGTCAATTATATTAATGATTTGGATGAGAATTTAGTAGGCATGGTTAGTAAGTTTCCAGATGACACCAAGATTGGTGGCATGGTGGACAGTGAAGGTCATCTCGGATTGCAACGAGATCTTGATCAATTTGGCCAGTGGGCTGACAAATGGCAGATGGAGTTTAATTTAGATAAATGCGAGGTGATGCATTTTGGTCGATCGAACCTGGGCAGGACTTACTCAGTTAATGGTAGGGCGTTGGGGAGAGTAACAGAACAAAGATCTAGGGGTACATGTTCATAGCCCCTTGAAAGTGGAGTCACAGGTGGACAGAATGATGAAGGCGGCATTCAGCATGCTTGGTTTCATTGGCCAGAACACTGAATACAGGAATTGGGAGGTCTTGGAGTTAAGAACATAAGAACTAGGAGCAGCAGTAGGCCATCTGACCCCTCGCGCCTGCTCCGCCATTCAATAAGATCATAGCTGATTTTTTGTGGAATCAGCTCCACTTACCCACCCGCTCACCGTAACCCTTAATTCCTTTACTGTTCAAAAATTTATCTATCCTTGCCTTAAAAACATTCAATGAGGTAGCCTCAACTACTTCACTGGGCAGGGAATTCCACAGATTCACAACCCTTTGTGTGAAGAAGTTCCTCCTCAACTCAGTCCTAAATCTGCTTCCCCTTATTTTGAGGCTATGCCCCCTAGTTCTAGTTTCACCCGCCAGTGGAAACAACTTCCCTGCTTCTATCTTATCTATTCCCTTCATAAACTTATATGTTTCTTTAAGATCTCCCCTCATTCTTCTGTGCAAGACATTGGTAAGGCCATACTTGGAATACTGTGTAGTTCTGGTCACCCTGTTATAGAAAGGATATTATTAAACTAGAAAGAGTGCAGAAAAGATTTACTAGGATGCTACCGGGACTTGATGGATTGAGTTATAAGGAGAGGCTGGATAGACTGGGACGTTTTCCTCTGGAGCGTAGGAGGCTGAGAGGTGATCTTATAGAAGTCTATAAAATAATGAGGGGCACAGATCAGCTAGATAGTCAATATCTTTTCCCAAAGGTAGTGGAGTCTAAAACTAGAGGGCATAGGTTTAAGGTGAGAGGAGAGAGATACAAAAGGGTCCAGAGGGGCAATTTTTCCACACAAAGGGTGGCGAGTGTCTGGAACAAGCTGATAGAGGTAGAAGAAGCGGGTACAATTCTGTCTTTTAAAAAGCGTTGAGACAGTTACATGGGTATAGAGGGATATGGGCCAAATGCGGGCAATTGGGACTAACTTAGGGGTTTAAAATAGGGGCGGCATGGACAAGTTGGGCCAAAGGGCTTGTTTCCATGCTGTAAACCTCTGACTAACCAAAAAAAGACCCATTTATCCCCACACTGCTTTCTGTAGTTAGCCAATCTTCTATCCAAGCTAATAAATTACCCCCAATTCCACGTGAGCTAAGACAGTAATTACAAGCCTGAGAAAGTAAATCGGGGAGAAGTGTGGACTACTTATGCAACGTGGCTTATTGACCGTATCATTGGAATTGCTATTGGTGCTGGAGCACTAATGGAATGAAGTCGATTTATTTTATGAAAAGACTCAAAATAATGTGCATCTATATGCTGTTGATTCAAAATTGAAAAAGTGCTTTAAAATACAATAGCAACTCAAAGATATGAATAACATTAAAATTATAGAGTGATGTCTTTTGATGAGAAGTGGACTACAAGGTGTCTATACTTCCTGGGAGTTTAGAAAAATGGGAGGTGATGCAAGTGAAACAAAACTCTTGCGAGGGTTTGACAAACCAGTTCGTTTCCCCTGGCTGGAAGGTCTTGAATTAAGGGGCATAGTCTCACGATAAGGGGTCAATCATTCAAACTTGGAGCTCCTTGGTTGGAATTCTTTACTCCAGAGGGCTGTGGATGGTCAGTCACTGATTTAGTCCTGACTGAGATATGCAGAGAATCAAGGGATTTGGACAGCAAACAGGAAAAGCAGCACAGCTCTGATTGTATCGAATGGCAGAGCAGGTTCCAGAGCTTGGCTGGCTCCCTCCCTCCTGTTTGCAAATTACCTCAACAATAAATTGGATCATGATTTTACTTTCTATTCATCACCTGAACCAAATTAGGGAGGTATAAAGCTGTCACTGCCATGATGTGGAGATGCCGGCATTGGACTGGGGTGGGCACAATAAGAAGTCTCACAACACCAGGTTAAAGTCCAACAGGTTTATTTGGCAGCACAAGCTTTCGGAGCGCTGCTCCTTCATCGGGTGAATGAGAACTTGTGTTCACAAACAGGGTATGTACAGACACAAACTCAATTATCTTGTAAATGAAGGAGCAGCACTCCGAAAGCTTGTGCTGCCAAATAAACCTGTTGGACTTTAACCTGGTGTCGTGAGACTTCTTACTGAGGTCACAGCCACACAGTGAAAAGGAAAGATTACTGTTCTTGTTTGGGGTTTCACATCATCGGGTTTTTTCCTTCCCAAAGGTGGTTGGAACAATTTACTCATCAACCATATAAAGTTCAAATCCCATTTTACCCACCACAGCAGTTTAATTCAGTTAACACCACATCAAGGCAACTTAAGATATAAAAAAAAATGCACATTTAACATGGTGTAGAAAAACATCTATTTTATTGGGAATGATGCACTTTTTATTAAGCAAGACCCTCTCATAGAGAATATTCAATTGGTTTAACTGACTTGTATCTCAAAATAAACAAGGAACACAACAGAGCGCAGCATCCAGATAGTTAGGGGTAAGCCTTTAAATATGTATGGTACACAACAGGACAATAAACCATTTCACTTCCCATTAGCAAAGTGGAAATGCAGACATAAAAACAGAAAATACAGAAAATACTCAGCATGTCAGGCAGCATCTGTGGAGTGAAAAACAGCTAATGCCTCAGGTCTCAGAAGGGATTAGAACCATGCCGATGAATGGTCATAGACTGATTGGAAATGTTAACTCTCTCCCCACAGGTGCTGCCAGATCTGCTGAGTATTTCCAGCATTGTGTGTGTTTTTGTTTCAGATTTCCAGCATCCATTGCATTTTGCTTCAGTCGAAATGCAGACACACCAGCACATTTCTGTAATGGGCACATAATGGGACACTGGGTTTGTGGGGTACAGGCAATCATAAAAACTTTACGTCCTTACTGGAGGACATACATTTTATCCAAACTCCCGCAGTTGGAGAAGGTGGTTACACATCAACCGGCTCTCCCAAAACAGCATTAGCAGAATTTCATGTCTATGTAGAAAAGGTACAATTGAAAATTTGAACAGACTATGAGCCTTGACCTTCCGGATCTGGAGCTCCTTCAGGATCTTCATCATTGTAAATATTTTCAGCCTAGAGGAAAAACAAAATAGTTAAAAAATTAAAAAAACACTGGTACATCTAAGGAAGCCTTGCTTAAAAATGTTGAGTTAAAAAGACACTGTCAGAAGAACAAGCCCTAATCTAATCTGCCTCAAAAATTGAAGCATTAGAAAAATAACGGGACCCTTAAATAGTCTGACAAACAATAGTACTGATGTGGAGATGCCGGCGTTGGACTGGGGTAAACACAGTAAGAAGTTTAACAACACCAGGTTAAAGTCCAACAGGTTTATTTGGTAGCAAAAGCCACACAAGCTTTCAGAGCCCCAAGCCCTTTCTTCAGGTGAAGAAGGGGCTTGGGGCTCCGAAAGCTAATGGTATTTGCTACCAAATAAACCTGTTGGACTTTAACCTGGTGTTGTTAAACTTCTTACTGTGTAAACAATAGTACTGCCAGTCTGTGGTACCAAGTCATATTTGATTCCTGGTTATATTAACAAATTTCATCCAAGGTTACAGGAAACAACATCCAAATTTCACATGGTGGAGGCAGGTGTGGCAAGAGTCATAACGGAAGTCAACTAAGGCACCAGGCTAAATCTTTCAATCCAGAACTCTATCCAGGTGGAAAAAACTAGCAAAAAGTGAACACATGCAAACTCCCATTTTAAATGGATATCTATACCTTCCCACTGTTATATTTCAGTCATCTGCTGTATAGAATAACTCCGACAATAGGAATGCAAATGTGTTTGGGAAAAGGATACAAGTTCTGGCAGTTTTATGTTTTAGCAGCAGAAAGTGGAGTCAGTCTTTGAACTTTGACTCTCTCCCATTATGCATTAAAAATTTTGAAAATATTTTTCATCCAGTTATCAATTCAGGTGGACTCAAAGCGTATACCAAATAATTTTAAAAGCCTCAATTATAACCTAATAATATTTTGAAAACAGCACCTGTCTGTAAATATTAGAGTGATCAAACAAATTTTAAATTCTCACAGCCAAACATATTGCAATGGTTGTACATTAAATGCTGTGCGTACAAGTATTAAACTGGAGCAATGTAACGTTACTGTAATAAAATATACTGCGGTGCACGACAAGGATTGTTTTACATTAATTAAAATGAAGGCACTGAGCCACATGGGAGATACCAGCTCAACTAACCAAAAACGTTATCAAAGACAGGTATTAAGAAGCCTTGCAGGAGAAAAGCGAGGCAGAGGTTTAGGGAGGGAACTCCAGAGCTCAAGGCCCAGACACCTGAAAGCACTACTGCCAATAATGGATCCATTAAAATCTGGGATGCTCAAGAGGACTGAAGAACACAATTATCTGAGAGTTTGGTTGGGGAGTTGGACGGGATTAATCAAGAAAGGGACGGTCAAAGTCACGGAGGGATTTGAAAAAAAGGACAAGAGTTTCAAATCAGACAAATGAGCTGAGACAGGGTGACGTTAAGGAGTGATGGCCAAATTGGTGGTGGAAACTTCATCGTGGGGTTAAACATGACATCCAAGATTGCAAACATCCTGGCTTAATCTCAGGCTGTTGCCAAGGAGAAGGACTGAATTGGTAGCATGGGAACAGGTTCAAGTGAGGTTAGAGTCAGAGGTTTACAGCATGGAAACAGGCCCTTCGGCCCAACTTGTCCATGCCGCCCTTTCTTTTTTAAAACCCCATAGCTAATCCCAATTGCCCGCATTTGGCCCATATCCTTCTATACCCATCGTAGCCATGTAACTATCTAAATGCTTTTTAAAAGACAAAATTGTACCCGCCTCTACTACTACCTCTGGCAGCTTGTTCCAGACACCTCACCACACTGTGTAAAAAAATTGCCCTTTTGTATCTCTCCCCTTAAACCTATGCCCTCTAGATTTAGACTCCCCTACCTTTGGGAAAAGATATTGACTATCTAGCTGATCTGTGCCCCTCATTATTTTATAGACCTCTATAAGGTCACCCCTCAGCCTCCTATGCTCCAGAGAAAAAAGTCCCAGTCTATCCAGCCTCTCCTCATAACTCAATCCATCAAGTCCCGGTAGCATCCTAGTAAATCTTTTCTGCACGCTTTCTAGTTTAATAATATCCTTTCTATAATAGGGTGACTAGAATTGCACAAAGTATTCCAAGTGTGGCCTTACCAATGTCTTGTACAACTTCAACAAGACATTCCAACTCCTGTATTCAATGTTCTGACCGATGAAACCAAGGGTGCCGAATGCCTTCTTCACCACTCTGTCCACCTGTGACTCCACTTTCAAGGAGCTATGAACATGTACCCCTAGATCTCTTTGTTCTGTAACTCTCCCCAACACCCTACCATTAACTGAGTAAGTCCTGCCCTGGTTCAATCTACAAAATGCATCACCTCGCATTTATCGAAATTAAACTCCATCTGCCATTCATCAACCCACTGGCCCAATTGATCAAGATCCTGTTGCAATTGGAGATAACTTTCTTCACTGTCCACTATGCCACCAATCTTAGTGTCATCTGCAAACTTACTAACCATGCCTCCTATATTCTCATCCAAATCATTAATATAAATGATAAACAATGGACTCAGCACAGATCATCCCTGAGGCATACCGCTGGTCACAGGCCTCCCGTTTGAAAAACTGGAGGCCTGTGAAAGCAATGGCTTCAGTCTTCTCAATGTTAAACACAAGAAATTTGCTTCTCATGCATAACAAGACGTTATGCATGCGGACATCCATTTTGGTAGGAATAACAGCAAAATGGACTATTATTTAAATGGTAAAAAACTGCAGCATGCTGCTGTGTAGAGGGACCTGGGTGTCCTTGTGCAAGAATCACAAGGAGTTGGTTTGCAGGTGCAGCAGGTAATTAAGAAGGCAAATGGAATTTTGTCCTTCAATGCTAGAGGGATGAAGTTTAAAAACAGCGAGGTTATGTTGCAGCTGTATAAGGTGCTGGTGAGGCCACACCTGGAGTACTGTGTACAGTTTTGGTCTCCTTACTTGAGAAAGGATATACTGGCACTGGAGGGGGTGCAGAGGAGATTCACTAGGTTGATCCCAGAGTTGAGGGGGTTAGCTCATGAGGAGACTGAGGCTATACTCATTGGAATTCAGAAGAATGAGGGGAGATCTTATAGAAACATATATTATGAAAGGAATAGATAAGATGGAAGCAGGGAAGTTGTTTCCACTGGCAGGTGAAACTAGAACTAGGGGGCATGGCCTCAAAATAAGGGGAAACACATTTACCATAGAACCATAGAAAATTACAGCTCAGAAACAGGCCTTTTGGCCCTTCTTGTCTGTGCCGAACCATTTTATGCCTAGTCCCACTGACCTGCACTTGGACCATATCCCTCCACGCCCCTCTCAACCATGAACCCGTCCAAGTTTTTCTTAAATGTTAAAAGTGCATTTACCACTTTATCCGGCAGCTCATTCCACACTCCCACCACTCTCTGCGTGAAGAAGCCCCCCCTAATATTCCCTTTAAACTTTTCTCCTTTCACCCTTAACCCATGCCCTCTGGTTTTTTTCTCCCCTCGCCTCAGCGGAAAAAGCCTGCTTGCATTCACTCTATCTATACCCATCAAAATCTTATACACCTCTATCAAATCTCCCCTCAATCTTCTACGCTCCAGGGAATAAAGTCCCAACCTATTCAATCTCTCTCTGTAACTCAGCTTCTCAAGTCCCGGCAACATCCTTGTGAACCTTCTCTGCACTCTTTCAATCTTATTTACATCCTTCCTGTAACTCGGTGACCAAAACTGTACACAATACTCCAAATTCGGCCTCACCAATGCCTTATATAACCTTACCATAACACTCCAACTTTTATACTCGATACTCCGATTTATAAAGGCCATTGTACCAAAGGCACTCTTTACGACCCTATCCACCTGTGACGTCACTTTTAGGGAACTCTGTACCTGTATTCCCAGATCCCTCTGTTCAACTGCACTCTTCAGAGTCCTACCATTTACCGAGTACGTTCTTCTTTGGTTTGTCCTTCCAAAGTGCAATATCTCACACTTGTCTGCGTTAAATTCCATTTGCCATTTTTCAGCCCATTTTTCTAGTTGGTCCAAATCCCTCTGCAAGCTTTGAAAACCTTCCTCACTGTCCACTACACCTCCAATCTTTGTATCATCAGCAAACTTGCTGATCCAATTTACCACATTATCATCCAGATCATTGATATAGATGACAAACAACAATGGACCCAACACCGATCCCTGCGACACACCACTAGTCACAGGCCTCCACTCAGAGAAGCAATCCTCCACAACCACTCTCTGGCTTCTTCCATTGAGCCAGTGTCTTACCCAATTTACTACCTCCCCATGTATACCCAGCGACTGAACCTTCCTAACTAACCTCCCATGAGGGACCTTGTCAAAGGCCTTGCTGAAATCCAGGTAGACAACATCCACCGCCTTCCCTTCATCCACTTTCCTGGTAACCTCCTCGAAAAACTCGAATAGATTGGTCAAACATGACCTACCACGCACAAAGCCATGTTGACTCTCCCTAATAAGTCCCTGTCTATCCAAATATTTGTAGATCCTATCCCGTATCACACCTTCCAATAACTTGCCCACCACCGACGTCAAACTTACTGGCCGATAATTTCCCGGATTTCTTTTGGAACCTTTTTTAAACAACGGAACAACATGAGCCACCCTCCAATCATCCGGCACCTCCCCCGTGAGGACTGAGTTGAGAAGGAACTTCTTCACACAAAGGGTTGTGAATCTGTGGAATTCCCTGCTCAGTGAAGCAGTTGAGGATACCTCATTGAATGTTTTTAAGGCACGGATAGACAGATTTTTGAACAGTAAAGGAATTAAGGGTTATGGTGAGCGGGCGGGTAAGTGGAGCTGAGTCCACGAAAAAATCAGCCATGATCTTATTGAATGGCGGCGCAGGCTCAAGGGGCCAGATGGCCTACTCCTGCTCCTTGTTTTTATGTTCTTGATATAAGCAATCGGGCAAGTATCGAGAGAGAGATGGTGGTCAGGGAGAGCTGGGTGCCATCAGCATGTTAAAACTAATGCTACAGCTTTCGGACTACATATGACGTCAATAATTCCACCACATCATGAGCAGATTCAATATAATCAGCATTTGAAGTACATTAGTTGTGCTTCCTAAAGACTATATGCTAGGTTTGATAAGAGAAAATATTATGGATAATGTGGCAATGTGCCTAAACTCACCATCTGCCACACTTGCATGATATTGTCTTCAGATACAGAGCAAATTACCCATGGTTCATTTGGGTTCCAGGAAAAATCTGAAATCTTCGCTGTGTGACCACCATGGATAAACTGAAACACAAAGCAAGATTTTGTCACCGTTTCAATCTAAATTAGTACATCTAAGTTAACCATGCTTCCTTAACTTTCAAAGACTTTAATTTCCTTCTACTACAGGGATCAAGCCAAATGGCCTGCTTCTGTGTCATTTACGACTTGGACTCTCTTGCTGCTCTCTGTAGTTGGTTCGATTTTCCTCTTGCTTATGCATACAACAGTTCCCTTCCCCTTTACCTGTAGCACCCCACTGTTGAGGGGAGATTGCAACCACGCAGTGGCCAGTAAAGTGCAATAAAAATGCAGCATTTTCATGCCTTGTGCATTTGAACACTAAGATGCATAATTTTGGGGTTAGTTCCTTTCACTTTGAGTTTTACCCAAGTGTAAAGCAAGAAAATGAATTTTGAGTTGTAGAACACGAGGTGAGACAGCCTACCTATGATCTGAATCTTTCCTGTAATGTATTGTACCAAGCTAAATAACCCAAAGAACGTGTGTGTGTGAGGGGGCACCCAAAGGGGGTGTAGTGCGCCCCTTCAGAAAGTCAGCACAGACAAAATGGCCTCTTTCTTTAGTACAACCATGCTCTGATTGTATGAAATTATTCAACTGGACTTTACACACAAAGCTGGGTGAACACAAACTTCAAGATTATATGAAGCATATTCCAAGGTATTGGGAAGTTCATATTATAGAATGCTCTCAACCTTTTGAGTTAAAAGCAATGATTTAAATTCTTCACAGGATTCATTTCAACAAAACTAAAATGAGTCTTCTACACAAGAACTAATGAGTCCTGCTTTGCACATCTTGTTCGTAATCAGCCATATTGGAATGCTAAGAGAAAGACACAGCATGGATTGGGCTTCTGGCAGCTGTCAGTAGGCTTACTGGGGATCAAAGTTCTGAATGCAGACAATGGGCACATTATGGGCAGGGAAGGTCCAAGTCTAGATTCTTCAGTCTGCACCAAGTTAGCTGAACTCAGCAAGGAACAAAATTCAAATAAGAACTAACAACGAGGGAAAGAACATTACAATAGATATTCACTGAAACATTATTATGCACACTGAAGAACAAGACTGAGCTGCATTGCCTGTCCAATTCAGAGAGCCACATTATCCCGACTGTCATATAAATATGCTCTTTGAGAACCGAATTCTAGAAAAAAAATCATTGTTTAAGGAAAGCCAGAAGGGGAAAAAAAGGAAGATTGTGCATCATAAATTTATTCACTTACCAACAGCTCTGGAGGGCCATCTTCTGCATCTTCAGGTGACTGTTCCTCTCCAATTTTACTAGAAAAAAAATCATTACAGATATTAATACTGGAGAAAAAAACTACACATGGAACTGAAGGGTTTTCATATGTTGATGTGCTGGTGGTAGCAGATACACAGTCCACCTTCAACCAACCATAGGAGGCTAAATCTATACCAGCCGAACAATGGCTGCCAAAAGCAAAACTAGATGCAAGATTTTTTTCTATTTCCAACAATCTCCAACATAGGCCAGCCACTGCCATAATAACAAAGGCAAAATACTGCAAAATGAAAACTGGAAGTGCTGGAAAACTCAGCAAGCTTGGCAGCATCTGTGGGGAGAGAATAGAGCCAACATTGAGTCTAGAATCAGCAGAAGGTACTATGAAGGTTGGGGGAAGTGGAATGGGACAAAGGAAATGTAAATGAGGATATAGAAGGCTGAGAAGATGCTAAAAGTATCCAGTGATCAGAATGTGTGAATGTAAGAACAGAGGTACAGATGATATAGGGGCTGCCTGGAGGTTATGGCAGTTGCTCTGAAAGGGGTGGGGGTGGTGCAGGGAAGAGAGATGGAATGGAGCAGTGGGAGATTGGAAGTGAGAAAGAAGGATAATAAAATGGATGAATGACATTAAACAAAATGAAGCAAAATAAATGGAAATGGGGTGAAGGAGGGGTGTGGGGGGAGGAAAAGAGTTCATGCTCTGAAGTTGAAGACTGTGTTAGGGATCTGGAGCTGGAACTGGATGAACTCAGGATCATTCGGTAGGCAGAGATAGTTACAGATAAAAGCCACAGGAAGATAGTTACTCCTAGAAATGAAGATACTTGGGTGACTGTTAGAAGGGGTAAGAAGCAGTCAGTGCAGCGATCCCCTGTGGCCGTACCTCTGTATAACATGTATACCGTTTTGGATACTGTTGGGGGGGGGGGACACGGCTTACCAAGGGGTACAGGTCTCTGGCACAGAGTCTGTCCTTGTTGCTGAGAAGGGAAGGGGGGAGAGGAGTAGAGCATTAGTCATTGGGGACTCCATAGTTAGGGGGATAGACAGGAGATTCTGTGGGAACGAGAGAGACTCGCGGGTTGGTGCGTTGCCTCCCAGGTGCCGGGGTCCATGATGTCTCGGATCGTGTTTTTGGTTCCTTAAGGGGGAGGGGGACTAGCCCCAAGTCATGGTTCACATCGGCACTCAAGACATAGGTAGGAAAAGGGATCGGGATGTAAGGCAGAAATTCAGGGAATTAGGGTGGAAGCTTAGGGCTAGAACAAACAGAGTTATCATCTCGGGTTTGTTACCCGTGCCACGTGATAGTGAGGAGAGGAATAGGGAGAGAGAGCAATTGAACACGTGGCTACAGGGATGGTGCAGGAGGGAGGGATTCAGATACCTGGATAATTGGGGCTCATTCTGGAGTAGGTGGGACCTTTACAAATGGAATGGTCTACACCTGAACCAGAGGGGTACCAATATCCTGGGGGGAAAATTTGCTAATGCTCTTCGGGAGGGTTTAAACTAATTCAGCAGGGGGATGGGAACCTGAATTGTAGCTCCAGTGTACAGGAGGTTGAGAGTAGTGAGGTCATGGAGAAGGTTTCAAGGTCGCAGGAGTGTACTGGCAGGCAGGAAGGTGGTTTGAAGTGTGTCTACTTCGACGCCAGGAGCATCCGGAATAAGGTGGGTGAACTTGCAGCATGGGTTGGTACCTGGGACTTCGATATTGTGGCCATCTCGGAGACATGGATAGAGCAGGGACCGGAATGGTTGTTGCAGGTTCCGGGGTTTAGATGTTTCAGTAAGAGCAGGGAAGGTGGTAAAAGAGGGGGAGGTGTGGCATTGTTAGTCAAGGACAGTATTACGGTGGCAGAAAGGACATTTGATGAGGACTCGTCTACTGAGGTAGTATGGGCTGAGGTTAGAAACAGGAAAGGAGAGGTCACCCTATTGGGAGTTTTCTATAGGCCTCCGAAAAGTTCCAGAGATGTAGACAAAAGGATTGCAAAGATGATTCCGGATAGGAGAGAAAGTAACAGGGTAGTTGTTGTGGGGGACTTTAACTTGTAGTGATTTAAAAGTTTACGTTTAAACCAGAAGTAGACCGGGCGCAGGGTCACGTGGGCGGACATTTTAGTAGTTTTTTTAAAAAAAGCTACTTACCTGGGGAGAGGGCTTTCTTTGTTCATCCGGAGCAAGAGAGAGAGGAGTGTTTGGTGGATGCAGTAAAAAGGGTAAGGGAGCGACGTTAATTATTTATTTTTTCGCGGGGTTGTAGTGATTTAAAAGTTTACGTTTAAACCAGAAGTAGACCGGGCGTGGGGTCACGTGGGCGGACATTTTAGTAGTTTTTTTTATTCAAGCGCGCGAACTATAAAAGGAAGGCCGCAGTATACAAGCGGGCAGTGGAGTGAGCGGGGAAGCAGAGTGTGAACTGTAAGGGCTTTGGCTCACAGGGCTTAGGCGGAAAGGGCGAAGCAGGGTAAGTTATTTTTATCCAAACCTATAAAGGAAAAGGGTAACTATGAGTGATAGGCCAGTTTGTTGCTTCCGGTGTGGGATGTGGGAGTTCCTGGAAACACCTAGCTGCCCGGAGGAGCACATTTGCGCCAGGTGCGTGGAACTACAGCTCCTGAGGGACCGCGTCATGGAACTGCAGATTGCTGACCTTCGTCTAGTCAGGGAGAATGAGAGACTAATAGACACGAGTTATAGGCAAGTAGTTACACCGGGGCCTCGGGAGGAAGACACGTGGGTCACAGTTAGGAGGAGTAAAGGTCAGAAGGGTAACGTACGAGCGAGTATCCCAGTGGTTGTCTCTCATAGCAGGAAGGGCTCGGCTCTTAGTGAGCAATTAGTGGAGGGGTCACCTGTGGTTGTCCCCCTCCAAAACAAGTATATTGTTTTGGATAGTGTGGAGGAGGACAACTCTCCAGGGGTAAGCCACAGTGACCAGGTCACTGACACAGAGTCAGGCTCTGGCCAGGAAAGGAAAGAGAGGAATTACGAGAGCAATAGTGGCGGGGGACGCGTCGGTTAGAGGCACGGACAGGCGATTCTGTGGGTGCGAACGGGACTCCAGGATGGTAGTCTGCCTACCTGGTGCTGGGGTACAGGACGTCTCCGAGCGGATAGGAGGCATATTAAAAGGGGAAGATAAAGAAACGGATGTCGTTGTACACACTGGTGCAAATGACGTAGATAGGAAGAGCAGGGGGATCCTACGAGAGCAATTCAGGGAGTTGGGAAATAGGCTAAAAAGTGTGGCAATATCTGGGCTGCTCCCAATGCCTCGTGCCAGTGAGGCTACGAATAGGGAGTTAGTACAATTGAACGCTTGGCTAGAGGACTGGTCCAGGAGGGAGGGCTTCATTTTCCTGGATCATTGGGAAGTTTTCAAGAGAGGATGGCACCTGTACAAGGAGGACAGGTCACAACTAAATTGGAAGGGCACGAATATCCTGGCTGGGAGTTTTGCTAGTGCAGTTTGGGGGGGTTTAAACTAATATGACAGGGGGGTGGGGATCAAAAATTTAGGTCTACAAGTGTAGAGGCTGGGGACGAGCTTGGGGGCAGGACAAGGCTGGCAAAGAAGAAGAGCACTCTGGGGGAGGATGACCTCACTGGGCCTGGAGTACATCTACTTCAATGCAAGGAGCGTAGCAGGTAAGACAGACGAACTTAGGGCCTTAATGCTTACGAGGAATTTGGATGTGGTTGCGGTGACAGAGACTTGGTTGAAAGAGGGACAGGACTGGCAGCTGAATATTCCGGGGTACAAGTGTTTTAGGCGAGACAGAGGAGGGACCAAAAGAGGTGGGGGAGTAGCAGTATTAGTTAGAGAACATATTACAGCGGTGCAGAGGGAGGACAATTCAGAGGGGTCGTGTAACGAGTCACTGTGGGTGGAGCTCAGAAACATGTTGGGGGTATACTACAGGCCCCCCAACAGCCCAAGGGAAGTGGAAGAACGGATACGTCAGGAGATACTGGATAGGTGCAGGAAAAATAGTGTTGTAGTGGGAGACTTCAATTTCCCTGGTATAGACTGGAAATCGCTTAGAGCTGGGACTCTGAATGGGGAGGAATTTGTAAAATGCGTACAGGAAGGTTCTTTGGAAGAATATGTAGATAGCCCGACTAGAGAGGGGGCTATACTGGACCTCCTACTGGGGAATGAACCCGGTCCGGTCTTCAAAGTTTCAGTAGGGGAACATGTGGCAAATAGTGACCACAATTCTGTTAGCTTTAGGATAGCGATGGAAAAGGTTAAGTGGTTTCCCAAGGGTAAGGTGTTGAATTGGGGGAAGGCTAACTTTAGTGGGATTAGGCAGAAATTGGCAGCTGTTGATTGGGAGAGGCTGTTTGAGGGTAAATCCACATCTGGCATGTGGGAGTCTTTTAAGGAACAGTTGTTAGGGCTGCAGGACAGGCATGTGCCTGTAAAAAAGGATAGGAAGGGTAGGATTCGAGAACCGTGGATAACCAGGGAAATTGAGGCACTGGTCAAAAAGAAAAGAGGCGTACGTTAGGTCCAGGCAGCTAAAAACGGAGGGAGCTCTGGAGGAATACAAAGAAAGTAGGAAAGAACTCAAACGAAGAATTAGAAGGGCCAAAAGGGGTCACGAAATGTCCTTGGCAGACAGGATTAAGAAGAATCCCAAGGCATTTAATTCATACGTTAGGAACAAAAGGGTTGTCAGGGAAAAAAATCAGACCTCTCAGGGACAAAAGTGGGGAATTATGCTTAGAGCCCAAAGAAGTAGGGGAGATCCTAAATGAATACTTTGCGTCGGTATTCACAAAGTAGAGGGATGTGTTGACTGGGAATGTCTCAGAGGGGAGTGTTGAACCGTTAGAGAAAATCTCCATTACAAGGGAGGACGTGTTAGGTTTTTTAGAGAATATAAAGACTGACAAATCCTCAGGGCCTGATGGAATCTATCCAAGGCTGCTCAGGGAGACGAGAGATGAAATCGCTGGGCCTCTGACACAAATCTATGTCTCGTCACTGGACACAGGTGAGGTCCCAGAGGATTGGAGGATAGAACAAAGAACAATACAGCACAGGAACAGGCCCTTCGGCCCTCCAAGCCCGCGCCGCTCCCCGGTCCAGGATTGAATCCTGAATCCAGGATCCCCGCCCAATAGCTAATGTGGTCCCGTTATTTAAGAAGGGTAGGAAGGATAACCCGGGAAATTATAGGCCGGTGAGCTTGACGTCCGTGGGAGGGAAGTTGTTGGAGAGGATTCTTAGAGATAGGAAGTATGCGCATTTAGAAAGGAATAAACTCATTAACGATAGTCAGCATAGTTTTGAGAGAGGGAGGTCATGCCTCACTAACCTGGTGGAGTTTTTTGAAGAAGTGACGAAATGGCAGATGGAGTTCAATCCAGATAAATGCGAAGTGATGCATTTTGGTCGAGCTAATGTAGCGGGGGGAGCTATACGATAAATGGCAGAACCATAAAGGGTGTAGATACGCAGAGGGACCTGGGTGTGCAAGTCCACAGATCCTTGAAGGTGGCGTCACAGGTGGAGAAGGTGGTTAAGAAGGAATATGGGCATGCTTGCCTTTATAGGACGGGGAATAGAGTATAAAAGTTGGGGTTTGATGTTGCAGATGTATAGAACGTTGGTTCGGCTGCATTTGGAATACTGCGTCCAGTTCTGGTCGCCACACTACCAGAAGGACGTGGAGGCTTCAGAGAGAGTGCAGAGGAGGTTTACCAGGATGTTGCCTGGTATGGAAGGGCTTAGTTATGAGGAGAGATTGGGTAAACTGGGGTTGTTCTCACTGGAAAGACGGAGGAAGAGGGGAGACTTAATAGAGGTGTATAAAATTATGAAAGGCATAGATAGGGTGAACGGTGGGAAGCTTTTTCCCAGGTCGGTGGTGACGTTCACAAGAGGCCATAGGTTCAAGGTGAGGCGGGGGGGGGTTTAAACACGGATATCAGAAGGACGTATTTTACACAAAGGGTGGGGTGGGGGGGGTTTAAACACGGATATCAGAAGGACGTATTTTACACAAAGGGTGGTGGGGGCCTGGAATGCGCTGCTGGGCAAGGTGGTGGAGGCGGGCACACTGGGAACATTTAAGACTTATCTAGATAGCCACATGAACGGAGTGGGAATGGAGGGATACAAACAAATGGTCTAGTTTGGACCAGGGAGCGGCGCGGGCTTGGAGGGCCGAATACAAATATTGACTGGAAAAGCTATAGTTCGAGTACTTTAGATGGGTCAGTTTTTGTCCAATGTGTGCAGGAGGGTTTCCTGACACAGAATGTAGATAGGCCAACAAGAGGCGAGGCCACATTGGATTTGGTACTGGGTAATGAACCAGGCAAGGTTAGATTTGGAGGTAGGTGAACACTTTGGTGATAGTGACCACAATTCGGTTACGTTTACTTTCGCGATGGAAAGGGATAGGTATATACCGCAGGGCAAGAATTATAGCTGGGGAAAGAAAATTATGATGCGATTAGATGTGATTTAGGATGCATAGGATGTCGAAGGAAACTGCAGGGGATGGGCACAATTGAAATGGGGAGCTTGTTCAAGGAACAGCAACTGCGTGTCCTTGATAAGTATGTACCTGTCAGGCAGGGAGGAAGTGGCCGAGCGAGGGAAGGCTCAGTCAGGGCGCTTGAGTTAGAAGTTAGCCAGGAAGGACCGAAAGAGAGAGCTAAGAAGAGCCAGGAGGGGACATGAGAAGTCTTTGGCAGGTAGGATCAAGGAAAACCCTAAAGCTTTGTATAGGTATGTCAGGAATAAAAGAGTGACTAGGGTAAGATTAGGCCCAGTCAAGGACAGTAGTGGGAAGTTGTGCGTGGAGTCCGAAGAGATAGGAGAGGCGCAAAATGAATATTTTTCATCAGTATTCACACAGGAAAAAGACAATGCTGTCGAGGAGAATACTAAGATACAGGCTATTAGACTAGACGGGATTGAGGTTAATAGGAGGTGTTAGCAATTCTGGAAAGTGTGAAAATAGATAAGTCCCCTGGGCCGGATGGGATTTATCCCAGGATTCTCCGGGAGGCGAGGGACGAGATTGCAGAGCCTTTGGCTTTGATCTTTGTGTCGTCATTGTCTACAGGAATAGTGCCAGAAGACTGGAGGATAGCAAATATTACCCCCTTGTTCAAGAAGGGGAGTAGAGACAACCCTGGTAATTATAGACCAGTGAGCTTTACCTCTGTTGTGGGCTAAGTTTTGGAAAGGATTATAAGAGATAGGATTTATAATCATCTAGAAAGGAATAATTTGATTAGGGATAGTCAACACAGTTTTGTGAAGGGTAGGTTGTGCCTCACAAACAAAGAACAGTACAGCACAGGAAACAAGCCCTTCGGCCCTCCAAGCCTGTGCCGCTCATTGGTCCAACTAGACCATTCGTTTGTATCCCTCCATTCCCAGACTGCTCATGTGACTATCCAGGTAAGTCTTAAACGATGCCAGCGTGTCTGCCTCCACCACCCTACTTGGCAGCGCATTCCAGGCCCACACCACCCTCTGTGTCAAACACGTCCCTCTGATATCTGAGTTATACCTCGCCCCTCTCACCTTGAGCCCGTGACCTCTCGTGATCGTCACCTCCGACCTGGGAAAAAGCTTCCCACTGTTCACCCTATCTATACCCTTCATAAATTTTGTACACCTCTATTAGGTCTCCCCTCATTCTCCGTCTTTCCAGGGAGAACATCCCCAGTTTACCCAATCTCTCCTCATAGCCAAGACCCTCCATACCAAGCAACATCCTGGTAAACCTTCTCTGCACTCTCTCTAAAGCCTCCACGTCCTTCTGGTAGTGCGGCGACCAGAACTGGACGCAGTACTCCAAATGTGGCCTAACCAGCGTTCTATACAGCTACAACATCAGACTCCAGCTTTTATACTCTATACCCCGTCCTTTAAAGGCAAGTATACAATATGCCTTCTTCACCACCTTCTCCACCTGTGCTGCCACCTTCAAGGAATTGTGGACTTACACACCTCGGTCCCCCTGTGTTTCTATACTCTTGATGGCTCTGCCATTTATTGTATAACTCCCCCCCTACATTAGTTCTTCCAAAATGCATCACTTCGCATTTATCTGGATTATTGAGTTCTTTGAGAAGGTGACCAAAGAGGTGGATAAGGGTAAAACAGTTGATGTGGTGTATATGGATTTCAGTAAAGCGTTTGATAAGGTTCCCCGCGGTAAGCTATTGCAGAAAATACAGACACATGGGATTGAGGGTGATTTAGTGGTTTGGATCAGAAATTGGCTAGCTGTAAGAAGACAGAGGGTGGTGGTTGATAGGAAATGTTCATCCTGGAGTTCAGTTACTAGTGGTGTACCGCAAGGATCTGTTTTGGGGCCACTGCTGTTTGTCATTTTTATAAATGACCTGGATGAAGGATGGGAGAAGGATGGGTTAGTAAATTTGCGGATGACACTAAAGTCGGTGGAGTTGTGGACAGTGCGGAAAGATGTTGCAGGTTACAGAGGGACATAGATAAGCTGCAGAGCAGGGCTGAGAGGTGGCAAATGGCGTTTAATGTCGTAAAGTGAGAGGTGATTCACTTTGGAAGGAGTAACAGGAATACAGAGTACTGGGCTAATGGTAAGATACTTGGTAGTGTGGATGAACAGAGAGATCTCGGTGTCCATGTGCATAGATCCCTGAAAGTTGGCACCCAGGTTGATAGGGTTAAGAAGGCGTACGGTGTGTTAGCTTTTATTGGTAGAGGGATAGAGTTTCGGAGCCAGGAGGTCATGTTGCAACTGTACAAAACTCTGATGCGGCCGCACTTGGGAGTATTGCTTACAGTTCTGGTCGCCGCATTATAGGAAGGATGTGGAAGCATTGGAAAGGGTGCAGAGGAGATTTACCAGGATGTTGCCTGGTATGGTGGGAAGGTCTTATGAGGAAAGGCTGAGGGGCTTGAGGTTGTTTTCGTTAGAGAGAAGAAGGTTAAGAAGTGATTTAATAGAGGCATACATGATGATCAGATAGGGTGGACAATGAGAGCCTTTTTCCTCAGATGATGATGGCTAGCACGAGGGGACATAGCTTTAAATTGAGGGGTGATAGATATAGGACAGATGTCAGAGGTAGGTTCTTTACTCAGAGAGTAGTAAAGGCGTGGAATGCCCTGCCTGCAACAGTAGTGGACTTGCCAACATTAAGGGCATTTAAATGGTCATTGGAGAAACATATGGATGATATTGGAATAGTGTAGGTTAGATGGGCTTTAGATAGGTTTCACAGATCGGTGCAACATTGAGGGCCGAAGGGCCTGTACTGCGCTGTAATGTTCTATGTTGTTTGAGCTCAATGTTCAGTCCGGAAGGCTGTAAAGTGCCCAATTGGAAGATGAGGTGCTGTTCCTCCAGTTTGCATTGGATTTGGGCTACAACATTGCAGAAGGCCCAGGACGGACATGTGGGCAGGAGAGCAGGCTGGTGTGTTGAAGTGGCAAGAGACAGGAAGGTCTGGGTCCTGCTTGGAGACAGACCGAAGGTGTTCAGCAAAGCGGTCACCCAGTCTGTGTTTGGTCTGCAATGTACAATAGACCGCATTGGGGGCAGCGAATGCAATAGACCAGATTGAAGGAGGTGCGTTGCTTCACCTGAAAGGGGTGTTTAGGACCTGGAACGGTGAACAGCGAGGTGGTGAAGGGGCAGGTGTTGCATCTTCTACAATTGTATGGGAAGGTTTGATTTGATTTATTATTGTCACACGTATTAGCGCAGTGAAAAGTATTGTTTCTTGCACGCTATACAAAGCATACCATTCAGAGAGAAGGAAACGAGAGAGTGCAAAATGTAGTGTTACAGCCGTAGCTAGAGTGTAGAGAAAGATCAACTTAATGTAATTCAAAAGTCTGATGGCAGCAGGGAAGAAGCTGTTCTAGAGTCGGCTGGCGTGTGATCTCAGACTTTTGTATCTTTTTCCCCAGGAAGAAAGGTGGAAAAGAGAATGTCCGGGATGTGAGAGGTCCTTAATTATGCTGGCTGCTTTGCTGAGGCAGCGGGGAGTGTAGACAGAGTCAATGGATGGGAGGCGGGATTGCGTGATGGATTCAATGCATTCACGACCTTTTGTAGTTTCTTGCGGTCTTGGGCAGAGCAGGAGCCATACCAAGCTGTGATACAACTAGAAAGAATGCTTTCATGATGCATCTGTAAAAGCTGGTGAGAGTCGTAGCTGACATGCCAAATTTCCTTAGTCTTCTGAGAAAGTAGAGGTGTTGGTGGGCTTTCTTAAACTAGACACCTAAAAACTTGAATCTCTCGACCCTTTCTACTTTGTCCCCGTTGATGTAGGCAGGGGCATGTTCTCCTCTACGCTTCCTGAAGTCGATGACAATCTCCTTTCGTTTTGCTGACGTTGAGGGAGAGATTATCACCGCACCAGTTCACTAGTCTCTGCCACATCTGTTCTGATGCCACTTTTCAAAACAGCACTGCAGATATGTACATGGTGGCACAGTGATTAGCACTGCTGCCTCACAGCGCCAGGGACCCGGGTTTAATTCCAACCTTGAGTCACTGTCTGTGCGGAGTCTGCACATTCCATGTACACATTCCATGGTAACATGGGCAAGGGTGAAAAGTGAGGACAAGGGGGACCCTATCCTGGTTCTGGGAGGGAGGGGAGATGGAGAGAGCAGTGGCCTGGGGGATGGGTTGGACGTGGTTGAAAGCCCCGTCAACCACAGTAAGTGGTAAACCACAATTGAGGAAGAAGGAATACTATCATAGAATCACTACAGTGCAGAAGGAGGCCATTTGGCCCATCGAAGAATGTGCAGACTTCGCAGTCATGAATGTACCAGAAAGAGTCTCAAAAGGGAATAAGGAATGTTCCAGATACTCCAAAATGACGGGCATAACCAAGATCCTAGTTAGTGACAGGCAGTATGGCTTTGTACGTGGGAGGTCATGTCTCACCAGCTTGATTGAGTTTTTTTGAAGAGGTGACAAAGATAATTGATGAGGGAAGGGCTGTGGATGTAGTGTATATGGACATTAGTAAGGCATTTGACAAGGTTCCATATGGCAGACTGGTACAAAAACTCAAATCACATAGGATTTGGGGTGGGCTTGCTAGATGGATACAGAACTGGCTAAGTCAAAGACGACAGAGCAGCGGTGGAGAGGTGTTTTTTTCAGAATGGAGATCTGTAGCTAGTGGTGTTCCGCAGGGATCAGTTGTATCCTCTGACAATCCCCTGTACTATCAGAAACTCCACCAACCTTTGTCATCTGCAAACTTCTACAATGACTGGATTTTACTGTTAATCATACTCAACACAATTCCATGTTTATTATCATCTGTTTCTGCTGATAATACCCATCTTGGGCAGGATTTTATTAATAAGAGGATACAACAGGATATTGATTGGAGACTTGGGCAAGAAATGGCAGATGGAGTTTAATCTGGACAAATGCAAGGTGATGATTTTGGAGGATCCAATTTAGGAGTGAATTATACTGTAAATGGCAGAACCCTTAGGAACATTAACATAGAGGGATCTGGGCATGCAGGTCCACAGTTCCCTAAAAGTGGCAACACAGGTGGCCAAGGTGATTAAGAAGCCACATGGCATGCTTGCCTTCATCAGCCAGGACACCGAGTACAAGAATTGGGAAATCATGTTACAGCTATATAAAACCTATATAAAAGCATTTGGAGTACTGCTGGTCACCACACTACCAGAAGGATGGGGAAGCTTTGGAGAGAGTGCAAAGGTTCACCAGGATGTTGTCTGGTCTCGAGGGCATTGACCATGAGAGGTTGACACAAACTAGGATTATTTTCGCTGGAAAGACCGAGGCTATGGGGAGATCTGATAAGAGTTCTACAAAATTATATGGGGCATAGATAGGGTGGATAGTCAGAGGCTTATTCCCAGGGTGGAAGTGTCAATTGCAAGGGGTTCAAGGTGAGAAGGGGAAATTTAAGGGAGATGTGCGGGGGAGGTTTTTCCATGCAGAGTGGTGGTGGTAGTAATATTTAAGAGACATCTGGAGGGATACATGAATAGAGAGGGAATAGAGGGACGCGGTCTCAGTAAGGACACGTGTTTTTTAGTTTAGTTAGGGCATCACAATTGGCAAGGGCTTGGAGGCCCAAAGGACCCATTCCTGTGCTGTACTTTTCTTTGGTGTGGAGATGCCGACGTTGGACTGGGGTGGGCACAATAAGAAGTCTCACAACACCAGGTTAACGTCCAACAAGTTTATTTGGAATCACTTGGTGAGACTTCTTACTGTACTTTGTTCTTCTTATCCCACATGGGTACCCTTAGCAACATAGTTTATTTGGAGCAAGGGAGATAAGTTAAAGGAGAAATTGTTCATTGAGAGAACAAGTTCAGTCTGCCAGAGGGTGGATGGGCACTGTTTGGACCTCCGTTCAACGAACTGGACAGCTCTCAGACCATCCTGGATGGAGATTGGATGTCCATAGTGAGGAAATCAGGGCTAAGAAACTGGAAATTGGTGAAATATTTGGCTAGAAGAATCACAATGCATGTGGGAAGAAGCTGAAGTTTAGTGGGGCAGGTGCAGACTGAAACAGTGGGTCTACCAAAAGTCCTCTTTGTATGCTGGACCAGACCAATGCCACATTGAAATGAAAATCGCACTTGGAGACAATGGGCACTAAAATAAGTATGTCCAAAAGTAAAGATTTGTTAAGGATAGTCTAATAACTTAAAACTACAAGCCAGTTTAAGAACTTTTTATACTAGTTTGAAATGTGCGTTTGTAGGTCCATCCCTAATCGATCTTGGTGGTGAGCCGCCTTCTTGAACTGCAGTCTGAGCTATAGGAACCATCCTTAGTACTGTCAGGGATTTCCAGGATTATGAACTAGTGACAGCAACGGATTTAGTATGAATGAGGGGGGAACATTTTTTAAAAAAACTTTAATTACCCCTTCTACTCCCACCCCCTTCAATAGCACTCACATGATCTCTGGAGCAAAGCCAGCAATTGCAGAAGTTGCTGATTTACAAGTTTTGCACAATGGGTCCATACTTAGCAGTGTTTAGATTACTATCCAAAGTCATTAAGAACATAGTTCACCTCCAACCCATCAAAACAGCCACACCCAGGGGCCCGAAATGCTGATGTCCAATCTCTACTCTCTCAAATTTATTACCATGTTCATTGAGGGACTGTCTTCAAACTGCTAGTTAAATAAAACTCCTATTATCCTTCAGCAAAGGGAACAGATTTCAAGGATGACAACTGTAGATACAAGATAGGTCAGTTTCCTTGGAGAAAATGCGGCAGAGAGAAGTATTTAAGATTGTGAGGGATATGGACAGGGTAAAGTGAGAAACTGTTCACTCTCAAGGAGTATGTCAAGAGCTAGAGGGCACAGATACAAAATAATGGGCAAATGTAATAGCAGTGATGTAAAGAAAAAGATTTTTTCACCCCGAGGGTGGTTGGAGTCTGGAATAAACTCCCTTAGGGGTGGGGGAGGCAGCTTTGACTGAGGTAGTCAAAAGGGAACTGGATTGCTATCTGAAAAGAGAATGAACAAGGTTACAGGGATAAGGCAGGGGAGTGGGAATAGGTAGAGTGCTCTTTCAGAGTCAGCGCAAACTCAATGGGCCAAATAGCCTCCTTCTGCATTGTAAAGATTTTGTGAAAAGCAAGCCATGGAGATTGTCAAAAAGACTCTTGGCAATCCCAGGTGAAAAAATTTGCATTTTCCAGAAACTTTAGTTTTCTCTTTCCAGCTTGTCCATTCCTCCAGTTGATTAGAGCTCCGGTGCAGTACTTTTCCATCCTAAAATCCCATAAGCATATCCCCCAAGATAAAGCAGAGATTTGAACCTAAAACACAAGGTTATGAGGGTTGTAACTCTGGGATCAGTGATTGGTGTAGGTTACTGCAACTCCTACCTCAAATCCCATACGTTCAATCTGCGATCTGTTCCACTTGATGCCAGGATTGTTTCATTATGAGGAGACCATTGAACCTGTTGATATTAACAGAGATGCCTCATGTGGATATAACTTTGCAAGAGAAAAAAAATAGAACACTACCGCATTCTCATGAATATTCAAAAGGTCAACTTTTTTGAAATTGGAGGGGGAAGTGAAAGGGAAAATTCATCTAAGATTTTGTTGGTCATTGAGTTTTCATAAAACATGGCGAGTTCACCTTCACTTATAATCAAACCGAATGTGGAAGAGAATGCAGACTTGCATAAACTTAAACCTTTTTGGAGCTTGTACAAAGAGACCTTGGGCCGCATTCTCCAACCTCATCTGCAGCCGGGATTTTCCAGTCCCGCTGCCATGGAGAGATTTGGTCAAACGCCAAATTCTCTGTTCTTGCTGGTAGTGGCAGCAGGGTGTGAACAGCCAGAGAACCTAGAACCATTTATCCAGAGAATCTAGATGCTTATTTCAAAAGCCATCATTACATCTGGTAATAATTAAATTTAGAGTCATTTCAAGGTCATAACAGGCGGACAGTTGAAGACCACGACCCTTGTATTGGTTACTAAAATAAAATGCTTTAAATGCTCGACATCTGAAACTGAAAATATTGGAAATATCAGGTCAGCTAAGCAGCTGTGAAGAGCAACAAAACTAACATTTCAGGTCTATAGCCTTTAGTCAGACCTGATACAAGGTCAACACCCTGAAAATGGGCTAAATTTTCTCCAAAAGATTCAGAACCTCAATTTCTTGACCCATTGGGTGCCCGGAGCCTGCACCTGCTAGCAACAAACTTCCCAGAGGTAAACCCCACCATCCTACTGAAGGATAACGGGCAGGGAGGCTCTCAGTGCTGCTGGATCAATGGGCTAGCAGCTCTGGAGAGTCGGGTGCATCTAAGCAGGTTAGGGGCTACAACCCAGGAGATACCCATAGAAGCATGGGCACACATAGAAATCTGTAAGGGCCAAAGCTATTTGGCCCCTTTGAGCAAAGGGCAAGACCCTCTGAATGAGTCATTCTTGCCTATGGCCCCAAAGGGGCAAGGAGCCCTGGCATTTTTCACTTAAACAATAAAAGAGAAAAAGTCCAACAAGACTACACTAGAATGGTGCAATTTGGAAAATTCACGATATTAAAAATTAGATAAAAGATTGATCACATATTAAAGATATCAAAATTACACTGATGAAGTCTAAATCAAAAAGACAAAACAGTCACCCACTGTGTGGCAAGTCATCTGTGATTAGTTGACAGTACACTTGCCTCTGAATCAATGACAAGGCTCTAGGTTAAAGTTCCACTCCAAGGCTTAACACACCAGTGCTGGTTTGTGGGAGTTTGCCAAGTGCAAATTAATTGCCATGTTTCCTACACTACATAGTGACTTCCCTTCAAAAGTACTTATTTGGTTGTAAAACCCTTTGAGATGTCTGATGTTCACAAAAACACAAGTGCTATACAGATGCAAGTATTTATTTGTGTAATCTATGACAACTGGCCATAAGAAGCAATTCTTTGATGAAACATTTCCTATTAAACGTTGGTTAGACAACCAACTGTCTAATTTATATTAATTTCATCCCCATTGCGTTCTCAGAACCCAGGGAAAATGAACTAAAGCCTTTGATGGATTATGTCCATTTTTCCAGTCTTACCTATCTTTGTAGATTAAGAAAGTGTACCAAATACAAGGACACATACAGATTATGATGATCAACATAAAGCTAGTGTAGTCAAAATTATAATTTTCACAAATTTTAAATAAATCATGAATTTTGATCTGCAACAAAAATGAGTCCACAAGAAAAAAAAAGACAAAGCTTATTTAAAAAGATGTAATAATTCAAATTAAAGATAAAAATATATTTTCTTTCAGCCTTACCTCAAGTGGATCTGCTGTGTGCTTGTGAAATATAAAAAACACCAACTGTACGAGGATCCTGAATTCATAGACTAAAATCTTTTGGCCCGTTCTCACTCACCTCCATCCTGCTAAAAGAGACGTTACCTGCCGGCTGGTTGTGTGCTACAGCCGGCTGATAATCCACCACAGGAAACAAGACGAGTTGGAGCTGAGTGCCCATTTCATGGCCGCAGCTTGAAGGAAAAACATTATTGAGGTCTGAACCTGAAAACTATTCAGGCCTCCTGACTGTCAGGTTCAACACTGCTAACATCTTGTCCATTGAACTCCAAGAGTAACATCTGCCCCAACATATCTTACTTAGCATCAATTATAAATAACCTACAGTCTTGCTGCACTGAACAGCTTTACAATATACGATCAGGTGCAACAAGCACAAGTTACATTCCTGGATTTTGCCAAGCTCCTTCTACAGCAGGGTACTTTAGTGGATCAAAGTTAGCACTTTTTTCTTCCCTATAAAGGGGCCCAATAGCTTTGGCCCTCAGGATTTCCCTACGATAGCTCCAAGCAGAATATTTCTTCATTTTGACCAATCAATCCCTTACTAAATTCTGCACACCATCAGCAGGTGCTTCAAAACAAGCTCATTCTACACCTCAGCTCTTGCAACCCATCTGCTATACCATCCTCCAAAACACTGCTAAATCTTTGTACATGTAAGCTTATACTGAAGACAAACAGGACTAAAATGTTTTCAACTAAGACAGTTAAATGCAATCTATTTTGTAAATGTCACTTTAAAAAACTCTTTAGTGTGCCTAGTTAAAATGCATTATTTTTAACTAAAATCTGAGTATTTAAGAAAGGATGTACTCATTTTATATCACTGCACTGTTTCAATACAGATTTTACATTCAAAGTGAACACCACGTCAGGTACAGCATTGGTTGTTTAGGCCACAAATGCCTTTAAAAATGATCTAAAGACAATGAGATTAAGTGCAATGTAAAGTTTAATTTTTCACATCACATACACACTGCAACAATGTCATTTAACACCACTGCACATCCAGCAGCAATATTCATACTTGCCATATATATTTTCTCAGGATCTACCAATTACAGAGCAAAACAAGCAGGTGATTTTAATCCCAGCCGGCCCAAAGATAAAGGACAGTTGCCTAAATCAGTGTAACCCACAATCATGGCAATTATTATGCAATGTGTTTTGCAGTTGTGTGGGGGAAGAAAGAATAATGTTTGTACCTGGAAGATCTCATCCTTGTGAGATTCAAAGGAATGCAACTTCAGTTTCAGGTTTCTCAAATCCCACAATGCCACCGTCTGGGGTAAAAAACAAGTCAGTTTTTAGCATTATACATCAACAATTAAAAGCTACAGAAAATGATTTACAAAACAAGGTAAAGGATATCTTTGATAGAAAAAACCATTAAAAACCCTAAATACATCTATAAAACTGAAAATACAGATTAAACATGAATTTTTCAAGCTGGAATGCAAGGATCACAGCACCCCAGGCATCACCTTCAGAATTCTTACAAGCACCAAGTGAATCTGTAGATGAAGAACGTACCCATCACGCCATTAAGACTTACCCTAGACTGACTTAACGGAATAGCTGATATGATGCAAAAATCACCAAATAAACATATGTTTGTGCAATCAAGTTAATTCAAGAAAGCTGTTTTATGCCTGATGTCATATTTTAACAAGATAAGCCAAGTCTTCTTCAAGTGCATGTGGATTCTAATTTAGTAACTTCATAGAATTTCAGAATTAATTTTAAATATTTGTCAGGTTTTGTCAACGCTTAGGGATGTAAAAGACGTAGCGTCAAGCAAAAATAAAATTCAATGTGATTCACACAATGAAATCTCTGTCCAAGCAACGTGGCAGCTGAGTTCACTCAACAGCTGGCAAAATGAGTATACAACTGCATACTGGGTTCAAACATGGATGTTTGGCAATCCAGGACATCCTTATCTGTATATCATCTAGGTACGATCTACTATGCTCTGTAATCTTGGGCACTCAGCACAGAATGTTTTTGGGTGCAAATAGAGTTGATAAAGTTTATTTATTAGTCACAAGTATGCTTACATTAACACTGCAATGAAGGTACTGTGAAAATCCCCTAGTCATCACACTCCGGCACCTATTCGGGTACACTGAAGGAGAATTTAGCTTGACAATGCACCTAACCAGCACGTCTTTGGACTGTGGGAGAAAACCAGAGCACCCGGAGGAAACCCATGCAGACATGGGGAAAACATGCAAACTCCACACAGACAGTGACCCACGCCGGGAATCGAACCCGCCTGATAATTTCCACAAGGAATGTAACGACAAGACCATTATCACTTTTTCATGTATTTGTGAAGTACCACAGATTGATCTGTCCCTCTGCTAAAACAACAGGAAAAATACTCTGGAACAAACTCGCAAATGTCTCACCTTGTCAGCAGAACCTGTTGCCAAGATAAATTCACTGTAGGGATTGAAGGAAAGGCAGTTCACTTCTGCTGTGTGTGCATCAACAGAATGGCTCGGCTTAGATGTGTTGTTAGATCTGGTATCCCAGCTGGAGAAAAAAAAAAGATTTCGAATTGAAAGCAAAAGAAAGACTTTATGCACTCCTGCAAACATTGCACCATTTAACTACAAATTTTGCATAGCATTTTACAGGACTAGCAACAGGGAGCTGCTTATAAAGACATAAATACTCCAGGGACCCTGGTAGAATGCTAATTACAAGGTAGGCATTTTTCAACTGTAATACATTCAGAAATCACTACAATTATTTTAAATGCGCATTTGGTGACATCAGACTGAGACACCAGATGCTGTGCCCGCTGTCACTTAGGAATAATGCATTGTACTTCGAATCCACCGAAGAGGGAAACAGAAAAAAATCGTAGGAAAAACAAATGAATACAAGAACATAATAGAAGTAGCCCATACATAGAACATAACAGCGCAGTACAGGCCCTTCAGCCCTCGATGTTGCGCCGATCAGTGGAACCAATCTAAAGCCCCTCTAATCTACACTATTCCAATATCATCCATATGTTTATCCAATAACCATTTGAATGCTCTTAACGTTGACGAGTCCACTACTGCTGCAGGCAGGGCATTCCACGCCCTTACTACTCTCTGAGTAAAGAACCTACCTCTAACATCTGTCCTATATCTCTCACCCCTCAATTTAAACCTATGTCCCCTCGTTCTACCCATCACCATCCGAGGAAAAAGGCTCTCACTATCCACCCTATCTAATCCTCTGATCATCTTGTATGCCTCTATTAAGTCACCTTTTAACCTTCGTCTCTCCAACGAAAAACAACCTCAAGCTCCTCAGCCTTTCCTCATACGATTTTCCCACCATACCAGGCAACATCCTGGTAAATCTCCTCTGCACCCTTTCCAACACTTCCACATCTTTCCTATAATACGGCGACCAGAACTGTACGCAATACTCCAAATGCGGCCGCACCAGAGTTTTGTACAGTTGCAGCATGACCTCCTGCCTCCGAAACTCAATCCCTCTACCAATAAAAGCTAACACACCGTACGCCGCCTTAACAACCCTATCAACCTGGGTGCCAACTTTCAGGGATCTATGCACATGGACACCCAGATCCCTCTGTTCATCCACACTACCAAGTATCTTACCATTAGCCCAGTACTCTGTATTCCTGTTACTCCTTCCAAAGTGAATCACCACACATTTTTCCGCATTAAACTCCATTTGCCACCTCTCAGCCCAGCTCTGCAGCTTACCTATGTCCCTCTGTAACCTGCCACTTCCCTCCGCACTGTCTACAACTCCACCGACTTTAGTGTCATCCGCAAATTTACTAATCCATCCTTCCACGCCCTCATCCAAGTCATTAATAAAAATGACAAACAGCAGTGGCCCGAAAACAGATCCTTGCGGTACACCACTAGTAACTGAACTCCAGGATGAATATTTCCCATCAACCACCACCCTCTGTTTTCTTACAGCTAGCCAATTCTTGATCCAAACCACTAAATCACCCTCAATCCCATGTGTCTGTATTTTCTGCAAAAGCTTACCATGGGGAACCTTATCAAACGCTTTGCTGAAATCCATATACACCACATCAACCGCTTTACCCTCATCCACCTCTTTGGTCACCTTCTCAAAGAACTCAATAAGGTTTGTGAGGCACGACCTACCCTTCACAAAACCGTGCTGACTATCCCTAATCAAATTATTCCTTTCTAGATGATTATAAATCCGATCTCTTATAATCCTTTCCAATACTTTGCCCACAACAGAAGGAAGGCTCACCGGTCTATAATTACCAGGGTTGTCCCTACTCCCCTTTTTGAACAAGGGGACAACATTTGCTGTCCTCCAGTCTTCTGGCACTGTTCTTGTAGACAATGACGACACAAAGATCAAAGCCAAAGGCTCTGCAATCTGCTCTCTAGCCTCCCAGAGAATCCTAGGATAAATCCCATCCGGCCCAGGGGACTTATCTATTTTTACCCTTTCCAGAATTGCTAACACCTCCTCCTTATGAACATCAATACCATCCAGTCCAACAGCCTGCATCTCAGTACTCCCCTCTACAACACTGTGTCCCTCCAGTGTGAGTACCGAGGAAAAATATTCATTTAGTGCCTCTCCTATCTCTTCAGACTCCACGCAGAACTTCCCACTACTGTCCTTGACTGGCCCTAATCTTACCCTAGTCATTCTTTTACTCCTGACATACCTATAGAAAGCTTTAGGGTTTTCCTTGATCCTACCTGCCAAAGACTTCTCATGTCCCCTCCTGGCTCTTAACTCTTTCTTTAGGTCCTTCCTGGCTAACTTGTAACTCTCAAGTGCCCTAACTGAGCCTTCATGTCTCATCTTAACATAAGTCTCCTTCTTCCTCTTCACAAGAGATTCAACCTCCTTAGTAAACCACGGTTCCCTCACACGACTGCTTCCTCCCTGCCTGACAGGTACATATTTATCAAGGACGCGTAGTAGCTGTTCCTTGAACAAGTTCCACATTACAATTGTGCCCATCCCCTGCAGTTTCCTTCCCCAACCTATGCCAGCTAAATCTCGCCTAATCGCATCATAATTTCCTTTCCCCCAGCTATAACTCTTGCCCTTCGGTATATACCTATCCCATTCCATTGCTACGGTAAACGTAATCGAATTGTGGTCACCGTCACCAAAGTGCTCACTTACCTCCAAATCTAACACCTGGCCTGGTTCATTACCCAGTACCAAATCCAATATGGCCTCGCCTCTTGTTGGTCTATCTACATACTGCATCAGGAAGCCTTCCTGCACACACTGGACAAAAACCGACCCCTCTAATGTACTCGAACTATAGCTTTTCCAGTCAATATTTGTAAAGTTAAAGTCCCCCAGTACAACTACCCTGTTACTTTCGCTCCTATCCAGAATCATCTTTGCAATGTTTTCCTCTACATCTCTGGAACTTTTCGGAGGTCTATAGAAAACTCCCAACAGGGTGACCTCTCCTTTCCTGTTTCTAACCCCAGCCCAAACTACCTCAGTAGACGAATCCTCATCAAATGTCATTTCTGCCACCGTAATACTGTCTCTCTTTCAATTCAAAATAATCATGGCTCACCTTCTGCCTCAACTCTATTTCAGTTTGCTCCCTAAAAACCTAGTTTAGCCAGGAATATGCTCAATGAAGAAGCACTCTCTGGAGGTAGAGAATTCCAAAGGTTCAAGCCACTAAGATGAGCACAAATCAGGTTTTTTTTCGTGTATAATAGTTGGCATAAAAGCACGCTTTTTAGATATGCACATACTAATAGTTCTAGGGAGAGAAAGAAACTGAAAGCCCACAATAAATATGTTTGCAATTGTTGATAAAATGGGATAAACAGACAGTATGTGCAACAGTTTCTTCAATTACATATTCAGCTTCCTGCTGTTTCATGCTATTTCGTCTCAAAACAAAGCAGTTTAACCCTCTATTTTCCACTGCTGTAATTAACAGTAATGTCAGCATTTTGATCAGTACCTCCTACGAGTATATACTTGCATTTCAGTTGTGGATAGTGTAGAAGGTTGTCAAAGGATACAGATCAACAGATATGGGCAGAGAAATGGCAGATGGAGTTTAATCTGGACAAGTGTGAGGTGCTGCACTTTGGGAGATCAAATGTTAAGGTTAAGTATACAGTTAATGACAGGACCCTGAACAGCACTGATGTACAGAGGGATCTTGGGGTTCAAGTTCATAGCTTCCTGAAAGTGGCCACACAAGTAGATGGGGTGGTAAAGAAGGTGTATGGCACGCTTGCCTCTATTGGTCGGGCCATTGAGTACAAGAGTCAGAATGTCATGTTGCAGCTTTATAAAACTTCGGTTAGGCTGCACTTGGACTATTTCATTCAATTCTGGTCGCCACATTACAGGAAGGATGTGGAGGCTTTGAGGGGATGCAGAGGTGGTTTGCCAGGATGCTGCCTGGATTAGAGGCTATGAGTATAAGGAGAGGCTGGACAAACTAGGGCTGTTTTCTCATGAGCAGCGGAGATAGAAGTCTATAAAATTATGAGGGGTATAGGTAGGGTTGACAGTCAGAATCTTTTTCCCCCAGAGTTGAAATTTCTAATACTAGGGGGGCATACTAGGTGAGAGGGGGAAAGTTCATGGGAGATGCGAAGGACACCTTTTTTAAAAAAAACAGTGGTGTTCGGAACGCACTGCCAGGCCTGGTGGTGCTGGAGGGATGCATTTAGATAAGCATATTAATATGCAAGGAATAGAGGATGTGGTAATATAAACAGGGCCTAGTTTTAAGGCTGATAAAGTTGGATATCCTAAATTAAAGAATTGGGCATATTAAAATCAAACAGTCAAACCTCAGGCAGGCCAATTGTACAAATACACAAACATGTCTGGACCTGACCCATCAATCACCCACCAAAGGTCGTTGCACTCTACTGATACTTAGCAGGAGATCATTGCACCCCATTGAAATGCACCGGCCTATTGTTAGAAGCCCCGATCGGGCCAGACTTTCTGTCACCAAGAGTTCCTGCAGTTAGCTTATCTGATAACAGGCTACATGTAAGCAACAGCATGGAGATGGACACCTGGGGGCAGGCCCTGGTGTCCTGTCAGGCAGACATCAAGAAACCCACTGGGTATTGGAACCCCCTCCTGGGACCTCATTGGCCGGAAGCCGGAGAAGTTTCTGGAAAGGCAAGCAGGCAGGGGGATAAAAGGGACACATTTCAGACACACCAGCAGCGAAGACTCGACGAAGGAGGTGACCTTGACCATCCGGAAGACTGACCAGAGAAGGAAGGAAGAAGCTGCCATCGAGATTCACCTTCGTGACGACAGACCAGAGGGACTCAGAGAATAGAGTCTGCAGTTTAACCAAACCATCTTTGCGGGTCGTATACTTGAATCTGGGGTATCCTCTTGTTTTATGTGGGTAATTTACGGGTTAATAGTGTTATTGTTAATAAACTTGTTGAACCTTTACTTGTGTTTGTCCTTTGTCCATCTTGCAAATAAGGGCACCGGGGTAAAACCTCGAAGTAAACTGGTCAAAAGCATCTGAGAATTAACAGGCATAACAAGGGATATGAAACAAGGGCAGGCAGAAGGGATTAGTTTAATTTGGCATTTTATGCTTAATATCATGGACATTTTACGCGTTTATATCAAATTTATGTTGCCCAGTAATGAATGATGGGAAATGTTGTCAGCAGCTCACTGCAATGCGATGACTCATGGAGAGGCTTCTTGCACCCCCTAATTACTTCAGACAGTCTTAATCACTTTAGACTCCAGTCAGGGAAAACAGACAATAGCTCAACTGATTAGATTATGCAAGAAGTTCAAATCACAAAGGGTACCCTCTAGAAAGAGATCAGCCCAGGGGAAATAGGATCACTTCACCATTAGCCACAGATCAATTCCACCTATCTATAATGGCTTTTCAATACTTTGTTATTGTTCACTGCTTTGTGTTATTTGTTTTAGTAGGTGAATTCACTTGTAGTGAATGACAATAACCCACGTGGGTCCCATTCATGCTGTCAGCAACTGCTTGAATGAGCCCATTCCCATACGTTTGGCGCGAAGTTCAAAACCCTATAAATTGTAAAGGGCACACTGGCCAGAGGAAGCAGTTGGCTCGCAGCTGTCTTCCCCCAGGCCTGTGGTTTTTGTATTTTGGGCAGGGAATAAAGTTTGTGTTGCCTTTTTGTACTGTACTCATGTCTGCTTGTCTTTTATGCTGGTAGGAAGCAAGAAACTTCCCCTTACAGGCATCATGTTCGGCACAACATCGTGGGCCGAAGGACCTGTTCCCGTGCTGTGTGATGTACAAAGACTGACCTAATAAAGCAAGCAACAACAAAAAACACAGCATGAAATGGAGGCAAAGGAGTTGAAATAAATGTTTAGTCAAAAAGGTTGTGGAGTAGTTAATACCACTGATTTAGTCATTCTGCTGTAGCTGGTTGTGCAGAATTATGAAAGGAAGAATAATCCCAAAGACACTTGACACATTAAAAACACAAAAGGTATTTCTAGGGAGTTTATGTAAAGTTTTGGATTCCCAGCCCAGATCTCCAAATAATAATTTGAAAGCCGAGAGGCCCACACGGGGCATTTTAAAATATGTATACTTGCAAATATCTGAATTACCCCCCCCAACTAATTTTTGTATGCATTGACAGACGGTTTACTTTAAAAATGGCAAAGAAGTTTATTACTTCACAATTTAGATTTTCCATCTAAAAAAAACCAAGTGGAATAAATGCCACTGCTTCCTCATTCCCCCATCTGGGATCTCCCACTCTCTCTATCACAACACTTTCTTCTCAAGTTCCTCCTTCAATATTCACTTACATTCTATGGACACAATGGGCAGGTTTTTATGGTCTTATTCGCCCTGAAACTAAAATCCCACCCGAGCTCAATGGACCTTCCTGTTATCCATTCCTCGTGCACTCCGATACCTGCGGCATCGGGGCGGTAAAATTCCAGCCAATGACTCTGACCTTCACCGTAGGTTCACAAGAACCAATCCCTTGTCAAATTTAGAGGCACTTTACCTTGCTTAATTATGTTTCATGTGAAGAAATGACTGAACAATTTCCCCTCACTATTCATAACAGATTTAAGTAAAGAAAACATCCAATAAACGGGCGGCACGGTAACACAGTGGTTAGCACTGCTGCTTCACAGCTCCAGGGACCTGGGTTCGATTCCCGGCTTGGGTCACTGTCTGTGTGGAGTTTGCACATTCTCCTCGTGTCTGTGTGGGTTTCCTCCGGGTGCTCCGGTTTCCTCCCACAGTCCAAAGATGTGCGGGTTAGGTTGATTGGTCATGCTAAAATTGCCCTTAGTGTCCTGGGATGTGTAGGTTAGAGGGATTAGTGGGTAAATATGAGGGGGTGGGGCCTGGGTGGGATTGTGGTTGGTGCAGACTCAATGGGCCAAATGGCCTCTTTCTGTGCTGTAGGGTTTCTATGATTTCTATGATAAACTGAAAAAATAATTCGCTCTATTTTCAACTTAAATTGAAACGCATGATCCTTGTCGAGCCATTACAATCAATTCAACTGTTCTGGGAGTGACTGAAATGCAAGTTACAATACAGAAACTAACAAATGCCTCTTTTTATGTAGTGTAGTGGTTATGGTACTGAACTTCAATCCTAGAGGTTATGAGTTCAAATGCCAACAAGCACGTTACTATTGCAATAGGCGAAGGTGGCATTCTCTCTGCTTCCACACCTATGGTAACTTTTAAATATTATGCAATATATGTTTTTATTTCTACAGGTGACACACGTCACGCTGATATTGATGTTCATAACAAAATACATTCTGCAAAGAGGTGAAAGGAATGAGAGGGAACACTGCAGATGGTCCGACATTTTGGCCATTAAAATCAGTGCATTCTTAGATTGTTAACTCAAAGTATAATTTGAACAGAATTAATCCCAAATTATACAAAAGTGATACTTGTATTGGGAGCTGATTTCTGATGGCAATTTGTGTAGCATGCAAGAAAAACACATTGGGCAAGGTCATCATCCATCATCTCATGTTCATCCAGATGGTAGTATTGTGCTATTCCTGATTTGATGTTTATTACATTTGAAAGGTTAGCAAGAAGCTTACACTTCCACAAAGAATAATTATTAATAATGGAGCTGTTAAAACAAGTGATGGAACAGAAAGTGAGTTCTTAAATCTCAAAGTGGGGAACCCTAATCATATACATATGTAATATTTAATCTCATGATCACAGCCACTCTCTATTAAGATGTGAATTTGTACATAACCGGGAAAAAATGAAAGAGTTACATTTTTCATTCCCAGGATACTTTAGGATTTAATGTACCAGTGTTGGTTGTTTTATGTTAAGGCACAAGCACCACCAGTTGACAACACTTCATCAATACATCACTGTGGCAGTTACTCAGGGTAGTGTCCTAGGCCAGTTATCTTCAGTTGCTTCGCCAATGACCTTCCCTCAATCATAAGTTCAAATGGAGATGTTCACCTATAATTGCAGTGGGCAGTAGCGTTCAACTTCTCAAATGAAGAAGCAGTCAGTGTCCACATTCAGCAATATCTGGACATTCAGGTTTGGGCTGGCATCACACAAGTACCAGACAATGACCATCACCAAAAACAGATTCTAGTTATCATGCAACATGCATTCGGCAGCCAAGCAATCCTACAACCAATGGATCAGATCAAAACTTTACAGCCATACCTCATTTGGCATTGGACAATTAAGCAGTTAATCGAAGGATGAGGCCCCAATCTTGGAGAACCTCAGTACAGTGCAAAGGACAAGGCTGAAGCATTTGCAACCTTCAGCAGTGTCGGATGGAGGATCCATCTCTGCCCTCTCCTGATCTTGTAAGCATCACAGGTGTCAGTCTTCAGCCAATTCAATTCACTCCATGTGATATTAAGAAATGGGTGAAGGCACTGAATACAGGCCCAAAAATCCCAGCAGTAGTACTGAAGACTGATGCTCTAGAACTAGCCATGGCCATGCTATTCTAGAATGATTACAACATTGGCATCTACCTGACAATATGGAAAATTGCCCAGGTTTGTTTAATACAAGTAGTAAGACAAATCACTGTCCCCTCGGTTTACATTCAATCAGCAAAGCGCTGTCAGGAGGTGTAATCATCAGTGCTATCAAGCAGCCCTTACACAACAATAACCTGCTCACTGATACTGTTCGGGTTTCTCTGTGGCCATAACCCTCATTACAGCTTTGGTCCAAAGAGCTGAACTCAAGCGGTGAGCTGAGAGTGACTGCCCTTGACATCAAGGAGTCTTAGAAAAACTGAAGTCAACGGAAAGAAGGGGAACTCTCTCCAGGAGTTGGAGTATACCGAATGCAAAAGGAAGATGCTTGTGGGTATTGCAGGCCAACCACGAGCCCGGAAGCATCACTGCAGGAGTTCCTCAGGATACTGTCCAGATCTAACCTCTTCAGCTGCTTACCTCCATCAGAAGGCCAAAGTGGGGACTTTTGTACAGTATCATTTTCAACTTCTTAGATACTTAAGCAATTCATGCCCACAAACAGCAAGACCTGGACAACATTCAAGCTGGGAATAATAAGTAACAGTTATGCTATACAAGTGCCAGGCAATGACCACCTCCAACGAGAGAATTTGAACATCTCCCTTTGACATTCAAAGGCATTACCATTGCTAAGTTAACCCCACCAACAGTAAATATCAAAACATAGAAACTGGTATCCCAGGGATAACCTTTGCCCAGAAGCTGAACTGGACCAGGCATATAAATACTGTGGTATAAAGATCAGGTCAGAAGCAGGGAATTCTGCAGTAACTCACCTCCTGGCTACCCAAAGCCTATCCATCATCTACAAAGCACAAATCAAGAGTGTGATGGAAACCCTACATTTGCACGGATGTGTGTAACTTCAGTCACTCAAGATTCTTGACACCATCCAGAACAAAGCAGCTCATTTGATCATCTACCACCCACAGTGACAGCAATGTGTACCATCTACAAGATGCAGTGTAGCAATTTATCAAGGCTGCTTCGACGGTAACTTCCAAATCCACAACCTAGAAGAACAAGGACAGCAGATGCAGGGAACAACACAACCTGCAAGCTCCCCTCCAAGCCACACATCATCTGGACTTGGAAATCAGGGCAGCAGGATGGCACAGTAGTTAGCACTGCTGTCTCACAGCACCAGGAACCCAGGTTCAATTCCCAGCTTGGGTCACTGTGTGGAGTTTACTCATTCTCCACGTATCTGATTGGGTTTCCTCCGGGTGCTCCGGTTTCCTCCCACAGTCCAAAGGTGTGCAGGTTAGGTGGATTGGCCATACTAAATTACCCCTTAGTGTCAGGGCGACTGGCTAGGGTAAATTCATGGGGTTATAGGGGTAGGGCCTGGTTGGGATTGTGATTGGTGCAGACATGATGGGCCAAATAGCCTCCTCCTGCACTGTAGGATTTTATGAAGCACAATACCTCCATTCCTTCACTGTCAAAATCCTGGAACAGCACTGCAAGTGTACCTACACATGGCCTCAAGTGGTTGAAGGCAGCAGCTCACCACTGTCATCTCAAGGACAATTAGGGAAGCAATAAATGCTGGCCTTACCAACACCCACATCCCAGGCACAAATTAAGAAAGGTCTTGAGATAGGTAACGGAACAATTAGTCAAAGTTAATATCAGGTGCTTTAACAGAAATTTCTCATTTTTGCTGATTGAGCTTTTATAAAACCAACTGCCATAATAAATAAGCATGTTATTTAGCAATGTGCAGAGTCAGAGGATTACAGCACGGAAACAGGCCCTTCGGCCCAACTTGCCCATGCCACCGTTTTTTTTAAACCCCTAAGCTAATCCCAATTGCCCGCATTTGGCCCATATCCCTCTATACCCATCATACCCATGTAACTATCTAAACGCTTTTTAAAAGACAAAATTGTACCATGCAATTGTGCAAAGCTGCAGTTTTTAGAAAGATCTTCAGCTTTGTTTCACAATTTGCAGAAAGAAAAAAAAAATGCCTCATGGTTCCATTTCTACTTGGAAAACATGGGATAACTACACTGATTTCCTGGGATTTAGACTCCGTTTAGACTGCGTCTGTCAATATGTGATTAAACACAAAGGGCTTAAATTTCAACTATATTGTGTCAGATGCAAATTTGCTTAATCATCTCCTGGCTTTCAACTAACCATCTCTCTACCTTCCCCATTTCACATTATGTTGCTCATGGACCTGAAAGGCAAATGCCCCTCATCTAACACAGAAACTAGAAGCAGGAGGCCATTCAGCCCATCAAGCCTGCTCTGGCATTCATTATGATCGTGCCTGATCAAATTCAGTACCTGATCCCCATCTCAGAACGCTGCGAGCATTTTCTGTTTGCATTATCTGCAGTTATTTTTGCTCTTTGCTCCAAGTCTTATTTACATGACCAGGAAAAATTAATTAACTTACATCATTAGTTTCTGATCATCTGCCACGGAACCAAAGAGAGACTCATGCAGCAAGTGCCATGACACATCTTCCACTACTGCTGTATGACCAGTAAAGATAGTTTTGGCATCAACTACTTTTCCTTCTTTCGGCACAGCACTGATATCCCATAAGCAGATGGTCTGGGGAGAAGGAAAAACAGTTATAGGTTTCTACAACATGCATGTTACCTTATACTTGGGTCAGTATTGATTTCTGCTGTACAGATGTGCCAATCTATTCCATAGTAATGTTACATTAAAATTGTGTGTGGCACACATTAACCCAGAAAACAAATTTTAGCAAAAAAGGTAGATGATACAAAGTTGGGTGGGAGGGTGAGCTGTGAGGAGGATGCCGAGATGCTTCAGTATGATTTGGGCAGGCTGTGAGTGAGAACAAACATGGCAGATGTAGCAACTGTTTATTCCTGTCTGGCATAAACGCAAAATGGGTAAGAGGGCCAATCCATGGTTTACAAAGGAAATTAGAGATAGTATCTGATTCAAGGAACAAATATACAGACTGGCCAAGAAAAATAATAGGTCTGAGGATTGGGAGCAGTTTAGAATTCAGCAAAGAAGGACCAAGAGATTGACTAAGAAGGGGAAAATACTGTACGAAAGTAAGCTTGCAGGGAACATAAAGACTGACACGAAAGAGTTTCTATAGGTACGTGAAGAGAAGAGGTTGGTGAAGACAAATGTAGGTCCCCTACACACAAAAGGGGGAATGTATAATAGGGGACAAAGAATATTATGTGCAGTTTTGATCTCCTTTTCTGAGGAAGGATGTTTTTGCTCTCGAGAGTGAGTGCAGCAAAGGTTTACCAGACTGATTCTGGGGATGGCGGGACTGATGCACGAGGAGAGATTGACTAGGGGTTAGGATTATTTTCACTGGAGTTCAGACGAATGAAGGGGGGGATCTCAGATGATAAAATTCTAACAGGACTAGATAGGATAGATGCAGGGAGGGTGTTCCCGATGATGGGGGAGTCCAGAACCAGGAGTCACAGTCTGAGGATTCGGGGTCGACCATTTAGGACGGAGGTGAGGAGACATTTCTTCACCCAAAGAGTGGTGATCCTGTGGAATTCATTACCACAGGATGCAGTTGATGCCAAAACATTGAATGTATTCAAGAGGCGGCTGGATATAGCACTTGGGGTGAATGGGATCAAAGGTTATGGGGAAAAAGCAGAATTAGGCTATTGAGTTGGACAATCAGCCATGATCGTGACGAATGGTGGAGCAGGTTGGAAGGGCCAAATGGCCTCCTCGTGCTCCTATCTTCTATGTTTCTATATTTATGAAATGGCTGAGCAACTGATTACATACTTTGGCTCTGCCTTCACAAAAGAGGACAAATCAAATACCAGAAGTGTTGGAGAATGCAAGATTTAGTGAGGGGGAAGAATTGAGGGAGATCATTAGTAGAGAAATGATGCTGGGAAAATTGATGGGATTGAAGGTGGATAAATCTCTTGGGCCTGATAATCTACATCCCAGAGTACTTAAGGAAGTGACTCTAGAAATAATGGATGCATTGGTGGTCATCTTCCAGGATTTGACAGACTCTGGAACAGTCCCTGCAGATTGGAGGGCAGCGAATGTCACTTCAATATTCAAAAAGGGAGGTAGAGAGAAAACAGAATTATAGACCAGTAAGCTTAACATCGGTAGTGGGGAAAATTCTCGAATCCATTATCAAGGACTTTATAGCAGAGCATTTAGAAAGCAGCGGCAGAATCAGACAGAGTCAGCATGGATTTATGAAGGGGAAATTATGTTTGAAAAATCTGTTGGAATTCTTTGAAGATGTAACCAGTAGAGTTGACAAGAGGATGCCAGTCGATGTGGTATATTTGGCCTTTCAGAAAGCGTTGACAAAATCCCGCACAAGAGATTATCGTGCAAGATTAAAGTGCATGGGATTGGGGGAAGTGTATTGAGGTGGATAGAAAACTGGTTGGCAGAGAGGAAACAAAGAGTAGGAATTAATGGATGCTTTTCAAATGATGTGGAGATGCCGGCGTTGGACTGGGGTAAACACAGTAAGAAGTCTCACAACACCAGGTTAAAGTCCAACAGGTTTATTTGGTAGCCAAAGCCACTAGCTTTCAGAGCGCTCACTGCTCCTTCGTCAGGTAAGTGGGAGTTCTGTTCACAAACAGGGCATATAAAGACAAACTCAATTTACCAAATAATGGTTGGAATGCAAGTCTTTACAGTTAATCAAGTCTTAAAGGTACAGACGATGTGAGTGGAGAGAGGGTTAAGCACAGGTTAAAGAGATGTGTATTGTCTCCAGCCAGGACAGTTAGAGAGATTTTGCAAGCCCAGGCAAGTCATGGGGGTTACAGATAGTGTGACATGAACCCAAGATCCCGGTTGAGGCTGTCCTCATGTGTGCGGAACTTGGCTATCAGTTTCTGCTCAGCGACTCTGCCCTGTCGTGTGTCGTGAAGGCCGCCTTGGAGAACAATTAGCCGAAGATCAGAGGCCGAATGCCTGTGACCGCTGAAGTGTTCCCCAACAGGAAGAGAGCACTCTTGCCTGGTGACTGTCCAAGCGGTGTTCATTCATCTGTTCACACCTCTGATCTTCGGCTAATTGTTCTCCAAGGCGGCCTTCACGACACACGACAGCACAGAGTCGCTGAGCAGAGACTGATAGCCAAGTTCCGCACACATGAGGACGGCCTCAACCAGGATCTTGGGTTCATGTCACACTATCTGTAACCCCCATGACTTGCCTGGGCTTGCAAAATCTCTCTAACTGTCCTGGCTGGAGACAATACACATCTCTTTAACCTGCGCTTAACGCTCTCTCCACTCACATCGTCTGTACCTTTAAGACTTGATTAACTGTAAAGACTTGCATTCCAACCATTATTTTGTAAATTGAGTTTGAGTCTTTATATGCCCTGTTTGTGAACTGAAATCCCACTCACCTGACGAAGGAGCAGTGAGAGCTCCGAAAGCTTGTGGCTTTTGCTACCAAATAAACCTGTTGGACTTTAACCTGGTGTTGTGAGACTTCTTTCTGTGCTATTCAAATTGGCAGGCAGTAACTAGTGGGGTGTCACAGGGATCGGTGCTGGTACCCCAGCTATTCACAATATATATTAATGATTTGGATGAGGGAACAAAATCTAACATCTCAAAGTTTGCAGATGGTACTAAGTTGGGTGGGAGGGTGAACTGTGACGAGAGATCCTTCAGCATGATCTGGACAGGTTGGGTGAGTGGGTGAATCAATAGCAGATGCAGTATAATTTGGATAAATGTGAGGTTATTCACTTTGGAAGCAAAAAACAAGGCGGCAGATTATGAACATTATGGTTGTAAATTGGGAGAGGGAGTGTGCAGCGGGACCTGGGTGTCCTTGTGCACCAGTTGCTGAAGGTAAGCATGCAGGTGCAGCAGGCAGTAAAGAAGGCAAATGGTATGTTGGCCTTCATTGCAAGAGGTTGAGTATAAGAGCAGGGATGTATTGTTGCAATTATACAGGGCCTTGGTGAGGCCACACCTAGAGTATTGTGTGCAGTTTTGGTCTCCTTTTCTGAGGAAGGATGTTCTTGCTCTCAAGGGAGTGCAGCGAAGGTTTACCAGGCTGATTCTGGGGATGGCGGGACTGATGTATGAGGAGAGAATGACAAGATTAGGTTGTTTTCGCTGGAGTTCAGATGAACGAGGGGGTGTCTCAGAGGTTTATAAAATTCCAACAGGACTAGACAGGGTGGATACAGCATGTTCCCGATGGTGGGGGTGTGTAGAACCAGGGATCACAGACTGAGGATATAGGTAGACCATTTAGGACAGAGATGAGGAGACATTTCTTCACCCAAAAAGTGGTGAGCTTGTGGAATTCATTACCACAGGAAGTAGTTGATGCCAAAACATGGAATGTATTTGAGAGGTGACTGGATATAGCACTTGGGGTGAATGGGATCAAAGGTTATGGGAAGAAAGCAGGATTAGGCGATTGAGTTGGATGATCAGCCATGATCATGATGAATGGCAAAGCAGGCTCGAAGGACCAAATGGTCTCCTCCTGCTATCATCTTCTGTTTCTATGTATAATGTGGATAAATGTGAGGTAGCAATAGGAATATGAATTTAAAAATTTTTGAAGATGCACTGCTCATTCAAGGTACATTTTTGCTTTCACTAATCTACAAAACAAGTGTCAAGACAATGCTCACATGATCATCTGAAGCACTAAGTAGATGGCCACTGAGGTTGGGATTCCATGAGAGCCCATAGCCTTCCTTTTGATGTCCACGCAAACGAAGATCTGGATTGCATTCACCGGAAGGATCTGTATCATCGTGAAGCAATCATTACACTTTTACAAAAATAAACCAGTCAAGCAGACATTTTTCACAACATTCCACTCAATGAATTAGTCAGCAAGCAGATAACTATAGGGCTTTTCAATTATTTAATAAAAGATTTCTGAAACTTTCAACACTTGAGTTTAAATATCTATAAGAGGTTAAACATCTATCCAAATTTGGGGATTAGAGAAAAGTTGGATTTTTAAATATGGTTCATTTTTCTTCAATTATACAAGTGCAACTTACCACTTTTTTAAAACATCCCTGGTTACGAGCAGAAACTTCAGCAAACTGACTATTTAGTTGCCTCATTCGCCAAAAAGCTGAATACTTGAGGCATTCTGATGAACCTAGTTTTAGCTGATCGATTATGGGGAAGGAGTTTGGGCACAGGGCTCAGCTGTAAGCCAAAGTTGCACACACTTAGACAGTCTCAAATGGGAGTCAGGGTAAGATGGAGATATACTCAGTGTACGAGTCTTTTTGGGAGTTAGAGGTTTTTCATTTTGGCAACATTTGGGTTTAATTCTTCATGTGAGACAGGCTGCTGGATTTTGCAATAGGAGGAGGAAAGGGAAAGCAGGCTATCAGCATACCAGTGGAAGATGGTTCACAGATAATATCACCAAACATCAATAATGAAAAGAAGGGGTCAAAACGGACAGTATAATCAAAGGTCAAGTAGAGAGAGGAAAAGCCATTTGAGGAAATAGTGTCAACATTGTGACACAAGAATAGCTGCTGCTCCACAAAACAGAAAAAGGTGAAAGCATTTGTTTACTTCAAAGGGAGCAGTTTAGTTCTCTAGAGAAAGCTAGTGTAAAACTCAATGTCCGATTCTGGATTTAGCAGATGCCAGATAAAGTCAAATCTATAATTTGGTTCCTGTTAATCCAATTCAAAAATCAGGAACTGCTGATATCACTACGTCACTTAAGAACAGTATAGCACAGGAACAGGTCCTTCGGCCCACCAAGCCTGCGCCAATCATGTTGTCTTGTCCAGACCAACCACCTGTATCCCTCTATTTCCCGCCTGTTCATGTGTCTATCCAGATAAGTCTTAAAAGTCACTAACGTGTCTGCCTCAACCACCTCACTTGGCAATGCATTCCAGGCCCTCGCCATCCTCTGTAAAAAAACTTCCCCAAACTCTCTACTGAACCCATCCCCCCTCATCTTGAACTTATGCCCCCTTGTATTTGTCATTTCTGTCCTGGGAAACAGCTTCCAACTGTTCACCTTATCTATGCCCCTCATAATTTTATAAACTTCTATCAGGTCACCCCTCAGCCTCCGTCTTTCCAGGGAGAACAATCCCAGTTTATTCAATCTCTCCTCGTAGCTAATACACTCCATACCAGGCAACATCCTGGTAAACCTTTTCTGTACTCTCTCCAAAGCCTCCACATCCTTTTGGTAGTGTGGCGACCAGAATTGGACACAGTATTCCAAATGTGGCCTAGGCAACGTTTTTGATAACAATTTGCCAATTTTTATACTCTATGCTCTGGCCAATGAAGGCAAGCATGCCATATGCTTTCTTCACCACATGTGCTGCCACTTTTAAAAGGTGTGTGGAGCTGTACTCCCAGACCTCTCCATGTATCCATGCTTCTGATCCTTCTGCCATTTAATTTTATAGCTCCCACCAGAATTGGATCTGCCAAAATGCATCACTTTGCATTTGTTCGTATTAAATTCTATTTGCCTTTTCTCCACCCAATTTTCCAGCCTATCAGTATCCTGCTGTATTCTCTGACAATCTTCATCACTCCTATTCTCAACATCAAGTCAAACATGAAATAATGAAAATACAGGCCTGAGAGGGAGCAGTCTGTGGATTCAGTGCTGCGATGTTACGCAATTGATTAAGAGTATTCTATTTTCTCTCTCAACTTGGTATTCCTTCCAATTCAAAGTTAGAACCATAGAAAAATTACAGTACATAAAGAAACCATTCAGCCCATCATGTCTGTGCCAAAGAGAAAAAAGAAACTAGCTGATAACTTGCAGGTTACAGCGCTTCAGGTGCAGAATACTTTGATAAGTGCATTTCAGCCTCTACCACCAGAAGCCCAGCATCCTCTTGGTGAAAAAGGCTTTCCTCCTGTCCACTCTAATCCTTTTATTAATCACCTTAAATTTTTTGATTTGATTTGTCACGTGTTAGTATACAGTGAAAAGTATTGTTTCTTGCACGCTATGCAGACAAAACATACCGTTCATAGAGAAAAGGAGAGTGCGTGGAATGTAGTGTTACAGTCATAGCTAGGGTGTAGAGAAAGATCAACTTAATGCAAGATAGGTCCATTCAAAAGTCTGGCAGCAGGGAAGAAGCTGTTCTTGAGTCAGTTGATACGTGACTTCAGACTGTTGTATCTTTTTCACGACGGAAGGAGGTGGAAGAATGTCCAGGGTGCATGGCGTCCTTAATTATGCTGGCTGCATTTCCGAGGCAGTGGGAAGTGTAGATGGAGTCAATGGATGGGAGGCTGATTTGCGTGATGGACTGGGCTTCATTCATGAGCCTTTGTAGTTTCTTGCAGTCTTGGGCAGAGCAGGAGCCATACCAAGCTGTGATACAACCAGAAGGAATGCTTTCTATGGTGCATCTTTAAAAGTTGGAGAGTCGTAGTGGACATGCCAAATTTCCTTAGTCTTTTGAGAAAGTAGAGGCATTGGTGGGCTTTCTTAATGACAGCGTTGGCGTGGGGGGGACCAGAGTAGGTTGATGATCTGGACACCCAAAAACATGAAGCTCTCAACCATTTCTACTTCGTCCTCGTTGATGTAGACAGGGACAAGTCCTCCTCTACGCTTCCTGGAGTCGATGACAATCTCCTTCGTGTTGTTGACATTGAGAGAGATTGTCGTCGCGCCATTTCACTAGATTCTCTATCTCATTCCTGTACTCTGTCTCATCATTGTTTGAGATCCGATCCACTACAGTGATGTCATCAGCAAACTTGAAAATTGAGTTGGAGGAAATTTGGCCACAGTCAGAGGTGTATAAGGAGTATACTAGGGGGCTGAGGACACTTTTACCTTAAATCCACGTCCTCTAGCAATTTACATTTCGACCCTTGGAAAAGACTGACTATCCATGTCTCATTACTTTGTAAACTTTAATTAGGTCGCCCCTCAGCCTCCGATATTCAAGTGGAAACAAACAAGTTTGTCCAATCTCTCCTCATTGTTAATACCCTCCAAACTACGCAACATCCTGGTAAACTTTTTCTGTACCCTCTCCAAAGCCTCCACATCCTCTGGTAGTGTGGTGACCAGAACTGTACACAATATTCCAAATGTGGCCCAAGTTCTATACAAATGCAACATGACCTGAATGATAAAGACAAACACACCATACATCATCTTAATCCCCTCTGCATTCGCTCCAGCAAGAGAGAGAGCGATCAGAGGTCCCAAAGGTCAGATTTGCAAGAGCTAGAGAGAAAGTTGAAAAGTAGGATTGTGGGGAGTAATCTCTGGATTATTTTAGTGATGCACACTAGCCAGAGTAGAAATAAAGGAGGATGGGTCAATGCGTGGCTCAAAGCACAGTGCAAGAGGACTTCACATTCGTGGGATACTAGGACCAGTTCACAAACAGGAGGCACCTAATCAAAAGGGACCAGTTTGTCCCAGTCTTGTTGAGATGCAATTACCTCAGAGGTTCACTACTGTGGTTGGGGAGGGTTTAAATGAAATTGGGAGGGGGCTCCAACATGGGTATAGAAAAGAGAAGAAAAGAGAAACAAAGTGCACAAATTGAATGTTGAACAGTATTACCATAATAAGATGAATAAGAATGAAATAGTAAGAAGTCTCACAACACTAGGTTAAAGTCCCAACAGGTTTATTTGGTAGCACGAGCTTTCGGAGCACTGCCCCTTCATCAGGTGACTCACCTGATGGAAGTACCAGGTTAAACCTGTTTAACCTATTTAACCTGGTGTTGTTAAACTTCTTACTGTGTTTACCCCAGTCCAACGCCGGCATCTCCACAGCATAATAAAAGATCAGGCTACATGGGGTATTCTATAGGCCTCCAAATAGCGAGAAAGATATAGAGAACAAATCTGCAGGGAAATCACAGGTATGCAAGAACTATAGAGTGCTGATACTGGGGGACTTTAATTACCATCTCAGTCAATGGTAAATGGCAAGGACGGGAGAAATTTCTGAAACTTGCTCAGAGGCATTCCTGGACCTGGTGATGGGAAATGAGATGGGCAAAGTGGACCAAGTGTCTGTGGTAGAACATTTGTGTAAGAGTTATTATTGCAACCAAGGCTTAGACTATTAATGGAGAAGATCAAGGAATAATCTAATAGAGAACATCTGAATTGGAAGCTAGTTAATTTCAATGCAATGAGAATGGTTCAGTTCTAGCCAGGGTAAATATGGAACCAGAGACTGACAGGGAAAACTGTCAGTTTTTCTTCAGCACTGTGGAATTCTATGGCTAGCACAGACAAGACAGGCCAAAGGGCCTTACTGCATCCCATCCCAGGTTGCTAAAAGTAGTGAGGGTGGAGGTAGAAAAAGGCTGACCTTAATCTTCCCTAGATGTTGGGGGAGGGGCCAGAGGATGGAGAATGCCAAATATGACACCCTTTTAAGGAAGGTTATAGGGACAATCCTAGTACCCGCAAGACAGTTTATCAGTGAGGGGGTTTTGGAATCCATATTGGCTGGGGTGGGGGAGCGAAAAATTTGGGGATGTTTGAATTAAGGATTGCCAGTGTGGATTTGTAAAGATAGGTCATATGTGATTAATTTAAATACATTTTTCATTGAAGTACCAGGGGTGGCTGATAAAGCGAACATGGTGATGTTGTCTATGTGGATTTTAAAAAAGCATAAAAAGGCCAAGTAACGAAATTGAGAACCTTGACATGAGGGTCAGTGTCCAACTGGATAAAAAAAAAACAGGCTCAAGGACAGAAAGTAACCATTAATGATAGATAGTTATTTCTTGGTCTGGAAAATGGTGGACAGTGGTGTTGCCAGTGTCAGTGCTAAATACATTCGTTTTAGAAACATAAATTAACTGGCTCATGGAATGTGGAATAAAATTTCTAAATTTGCCAATTATATCAAATTTGGGGGAGTGGCAAAAAGCAAGGATGATACAAATCACCTCCAACAAAACAGACAGGCTATCAGAACTGGCAGACATGCAGCCAATGGAATCTAATACAGGAGAAGTCTGGGTGATTCTTTTGGCAGAAGGATGAGTCAGGCAATGTAGACTTAACAGCACAGTTCTAGAAAGTATGAGGAACAGAGGGAACTAGGGATGCATGCATTCCAATCGTTGATAGTGGCAGGATATACAGAGTGGTTAGCAAAACATGGAATCTTAGCCTTCATAACTAGAGGCACGGAATGCAAAAGCAGGGAGGTAATGTTGATCCTTCATAAAACTCTGGTTAGGCCCCAACTACAAAAGGTTGTGAATGAAGCCCAATCCATCACGCAAACCAGCCTCTCATTCACTGATTCTGTCTACACTTCCTGCTGCCTCGGAAAAGCAGCTAGCATAATTAAGGACCCCACGCACCCCAAACATTCTCTCTTCCACCAGGAAAAAGATACAAAAGACTGAGGACACGTACCAACCGACTCAAGAACAGCTTCTTCCCTGCTGCTGTCAGGCTTTTAAATGGACCTACCTCACATTAAGTTGATCTTTCTCTACACCCGAGCTATGACTGTAACACTACATTCTGCACTCCTTTCCTTCTCTATGCTTTGTCTGTATAGCGCGCAGGAAACTATTTTTCACTGTATGTTATTACATGTGACAATAATAAATCAAATAAAACTAGACTATGGTGTCTAGTTCTGGTCACCAACTTGAGTGTGCAGACATGTACCAGAATATCAGGATTGAGCGCTTTAGTTACACGACTAATTTGTGAAGGCTGGGGCGGTTCTCCTTTGACCAAAGGCGACAGACTAAATTTAAGGTATACAAGATTAAGACAGGTTTAGAAAGTCATGGAAAAACTCTTCCTATTAACTTACAGTGCAAGGACTGTGGGACACATTTAAGGTTGTAGAAAAGAAAGATTCAGGAAGAATTGAGGGGAAGATTTTTTATTTAAATTCTGTATGCGGTAATGGCCTGGAACTCTCAGCCCTAGAGGCCAATGGAAGCAGAAACAAATGATTACAAAAGGGAACTGGACAGGGTTACAGGGATTGAAAGGGAAATTGGACTGAATAGACTGCTCCGTTTGGAGTTGCCATGGACTTGGTAGGTGAAATGGCCTCCTCTGTGCCATAAATGACTAAAACACGGGCAACGGTGTTTCATTATAGCTTTAAAATGAAAAATGGCTCATAAAATATGCACATTTTTCTATTTTTTGTTTGAGTCACAAATGTGTGAATTTTCTGCAGATTGTTTCAAATGCTAGATCTGAGAACTGTCTACATAGCTCTTTGTGAGGGACAGGACACAAGAAAGCAGGACTATTAACTGTCATCTGCCAGTTCAACTTGTAGTCATTTGGGAGAAACACTACCTAACAGTTAAAAAGCAAAACTGCTAGTGCTCGATAAATTATATGTTGTTCCTCTTTCACAAGCATGATACTGGCAAAATAAAGTTTACAAAAATTTAATCTAAATATAAGAAAAGGTGAGCTAATTAATAGTGTATTACCTCCACACCAGATTCAAAGTTAATGCTGCTTACCTGGTTTGGAAGGATGCTTGGTATAATCAAAGACCAACACATCACTGGAGGGAGTTTTTGTAGCAATAATACAAGGATTCTGAGGCATGTAGCGGGCACGATTTACTTCCCCTTCATGGTTTATTTTTATTTCAATCTCTATTTTTCCACTAACAGAACCAAATCCACCAAATTCTGCAACAGAAACAATTTACAAATATGTTTCACAGTGGCAATCTGTTAACAAAGCAAACTAACAGACAGTTATTAAATCAAAGACACATGTCATGTGTATTTATTTTTACCATGAGAATGTCTTGGAAGTTTAAATTCAATTTTTAAATGAGGAATTGACAGCAGCTTCCAAGCCCGAGATCGCTACCACCTGGAAGGACAAGGGTAGAGGATGCATGGGAACACCATCATCTGCAAGTTCCCTTCCAAGTCACACTTCAGCTTGACTTGGAAATTTATCACTGTTCTTTAATTGTTGCTGGGTCAAAATCCTGAAATTGCCACTCAATAGCACTGTGTGTACCTACTATATACACAGGCTGCCTTCAAAAAGGCAGCTCACCACTACCTTCTAACGGGCAACTAGGATTGGGCAATAAGTGCTGGCCTAGCCAGCGATGTCCACATCCTTTGAAAGAACAAAAAACCTTGCACAAACAATACTATACCTCCTTTTCAGGGTTGTGAACAGTCCAGTATGTATGTTAGACTACAAAAGGCAAACAAGCTTTCAATAGAATCCTGAAACAGAGGGAAAAGTGGGAAGGATCTAATGTGTTGTAATTAGCATGTTATGACTTCCTGTTTGTTTGAAACACCCCCTCCCCACCAAATCAAACTTCTGAAAGCACACATAGCATTGGGATACCTCAGTACAATCAAATAACCTTGGTTACCCAAATGCATGTTTGTGGATACTAGCTGAATAGTAAGGCAGTACGGTGCCAGTTTGTGAAACCACATTCTATGGGTGACAAAGTTGTGTGCAAGGAGTGGGATCCTTTACACCTTACTGCACATAATACACAATCAGGAAGACAACATGGTCTTTGGAAGCCTAAGTAGTATGAATATTTGGGCTTTATTTTGAAAACAGTGAATATGAAAGTCGCATATCTGCAAACATTTACCCACACACATTCCGAGAGCCCAATTCCAGGATTGTGTAGGTATATAAATTTAAGCAACAAACTAGAATATTGTTGGTCTACAAGCCATAAAACACTATGCACTTACCTCCCTTCTCACTATCATAGTGCGAAGCATCAAATTGTGCATCATCATTTGGTAGTTGAACACTGGCTATGACCAGATGGTTTTGCTCATCGGATGTATGGGTTCCCAACACCAGCCTGTGAACACTGTAGTCCTTCCCCTCAGGTCTGCAGATCATTAAACATTATGTTACTAGATTATTCAATCACATATTATATAGTCTGCAAAGAAAAAGAGAACATTATTAAAGGACATTTATACCTGCTCTCCTTGAGCAAGATACAATTCTCAAGGATACAAGAAACAGGAGTGGACCATATGGCAGGTCAAGCCTGCTCTACCATTCAATACAATCATTGCTAATCTTGGACTTTGGACTTAATTTTCCTACCTACTCCCCATATTCTTTAATTCCAAGATATCAAAAATCTGTCTAACCGAGCCTCAAATATATTCATACATATGAATCAACTAGAGCAGCTTTGAGTCAAATAAAAGCATATGAAAAGCTTAAATCTTCAGGAAACTGAGGAATGGCAAGAAATGGACAAAGACCGCAAAGTAGAATCAAAAGGAAAGCAGCACATTTAGACAGTGCAGAGAGAGGAATCTTCCCCACTAGAAATGACAATGTGAAAAGTGGTAAACATAGGACTTGGGGGCAGGATTGGCCATTGGGCCTCTCAAGCCTGATCCACCATCCAATAAGATCATGACTGATCTGATTGCAACTCACTCCAAATTCCCACCTACCCCAATAACCTTTCAGCCCCTTGTTTATTTAGCGATGGATGCACAACCCGCACAACTCTAAATTAAATAATTTCTCCTCACCACAGTCCTAAAGGATCGGCCCTTATCCTGAGACTGTTTAATCATGCAACCAATAGAAACAATCTCTCAGCATCTCTCGTATCAAGCCACTTGTAGGTTTCAAAATGATTACCCTTCATTATTTTAAACTCCACAGAACTGAAGTCCAATTTCCTTAGCATCTCATCACAGAGCAACTCCCTCATCCCAGGGACCAGTCCAGTGGACCTTAGCTGCACTGCATCCAATGCAAATATATCCTTTCTTAAATGTAGAGATCACAACAGCAATATTCATACTAGTGGCACAAAACTAAATGCATTAAAATGTCATGGCAACAAATGCAAGAACAGGAGCTGCAAAACACTCAGGTCTGAATCAAGGTACAGGAAGATTTTGCTTAATGTCATCAACTGATTCCTGGAAAATGTGGAATTATGCAAGTGGTCTGCCTGAGGCTCATAACCCCTTCCCAAGGTTGCCCAAAATCCAGCTCTCAGGCTGGACATGGGAGTTACACAGAAACATCCAAGCATATGGAGATGTGCAGGTAAAATAACAGCAATGTAAACACAGGGTTCTAATTGGAGAGCAGCATTCGAACGTTGTGCAGGATGTTGAGGGGACTTCCTGGGTGGTAGTATTTTGATTTGCCTGTGAGGGGCAAAAGAAAAAACCCAGCCTATTTCCTTACCAGATTCTGCTTTTTCCAGGTGACTATAAGTAGATCCTCGTAAATAACCCATTTACTCAGGCTCTCAGGAAAAGAAAGTACCGTGGAACCAAAAGATAAATTTTAAGCACACAAGCAAAATACCGTAAATGCTGGAAGTCTGTAATAAAGACAGAAAATGCTAGAAATACTCGAGTTCTTATGAAAGGTCATATAACTAAAATACTAACTCAGATGCTGCCAGACTTTGCTAAGTATTTACAGACTTTTCAGTTTTTCTGCTAAATTTTAAACAAGCTGGTTTTAAGGGCGTAACAGCATGCAAGAGAATGAAAAAATTGGAACAAATGCTGAAAGGAAAATCGGACAGTATCAAAGGGATAGTTCTTCAGATACAAAAGGAATTTATCTTTGAAATAGCACAGGGACAGAATAACACAGGAATAAGAGTAAGACAGTCAGCATCGAGTCTTCTGTGCTTTTTAATTAAGGCAGTACAGTGATTAGCATTGCTGCCTCAGCGTCAGGCACCCGATTTCGATCCGGCCTTGGGTGATTGTGTGGATTTTGCATGTTCTCCCCATGTCTGCGTGGGTTTCTTCCGGTTTCCTCCCACAGTTCAAAGACGTGCAGGTTAGGTGGATTGGCTATGCTAAATTGCCCCTCAGTTTCCAAAGATGGGCTGAATGGCCACCTGTTAGAAGTCAGGTACAGGCCAATTGCAATCATAGATTCTATGATTACAACCTGACCTGTGCCCAACTTCCATTTACCCACCTTGATCCCAATAACCCTTGCCTAACAAATAATCTATCACTCAATATTGAAATTTTTGATTGAAGCATTCAGCACCAACCCCTCCCATCAGTTTTTGGGGAAAGATTTCTACTACCCTTGTTTGAAGTGCTTTCCAATATTGCCAGTGAACAGCCTACCTCTAATTGTAAAGATTATGCCCCCATGCTCTGAACTCCATGTCTTGCCTCTATCTACTCGTCAAATTCATTAATCATCTTGAGTACCTCAATTAGATTACATCTTAATTTTCTACGCTGAAGGAAACATAAGCCTAGTTTATCTAATCTGTCCTGAATGTAACCCTTTCAACCTCAGTATTATTCTGGTGACGTCTGTTAGTATGCCATGGTGGTATTACTAAGTTGTGGAAGGCATTAGGAGTTAAGAGAAAGCATATAAAAGCTGAAATGTTCAGGAAAAGAACAGATCTACAAAACAAGACTGAGGAATGACAAGAAATGGATAAGGACTGCAAAGTGGACTCAAGGAAAACAGCTCATGGTGACAGTACAAGCAGGAATTTTCCCACAAAAAAAAAATGACAACTCAAAAGGTGGCAAATATTGGACTTAGGAGCAGTAAGCTACTGGGCCCTTCAAGCCTACTCCACCATTCAATTCGATCATGGCCAATCTGGTTGTGGTCTCAATTCCACTTTTCTGTCTGCTCCTCAAATCTGGATTCCCTCGTTCATCAAAAATCTAACTCAGTCTTGGATAAATTCAATGCCCAGCCTGCACTTCTTTCTGGGGAAGACGACTTCTGATAAACTCCCAAACAGATTAGAGCATATAGAATTCGGTCATATCCTGGTACGGATTCAGAAAAGTTCACAGACAGAAAACAGAGTGGGAACAAACAGGTAATTCTCAAGATGGCAGGCTGTTCCGAGTAGGGTAGCGGAAGGATCAATGCCAGGGCAACACATGTTCACTATCTACATAAAGAGATTGGATGCGGGGACCAAATGTAATATATTCACATTTGTAGATGACAAAACTAGGTGGGAATACAAGTCCTAAGGAGGGTGCACAGGGATTTGGAAAGGCTGCGAATGGGAAAGAACACGTCAGATAGAATGTTAATAAGTATGCAGTTATCCACCTTGGTAAAAAAGCAGAAATGCTGAGTATTTCTCAAATGCTGAGAGGTTGGGGAGTGTTCATGTCCAAAGGATTTCCGTGAATCACTTAAAGCTAGCATGCAGGTGCAGCAAGCAATTAGAAAGACAAATAGTTTGTTGGCCTTCATTGCAAGTAAAGAAGTCTTGCTGTAATTGTCTACAGTCTTGGTACTCAGCTCCTCAAGCACAGCTGGTTCGAGGGGATGAATAGCCCACTCCTGCTATGTTTATAGAGATTTGGTTGATGTGAATTATCTACCTCATACCAGAGCGGGAATGAAATTATCTGCATGTTGTCAAGCTCATGGTGTTAGGGGTAATTTATCAACATGGATGGAGGATTGGCTAATTAACAGGAAATTGTCAGGATATATGGGCCATTTTCAGATTTGCAAACTAACTAGTGGAGTGCCAAGGTGTTCATAAAATTAATGACTAGGATGAATGTATTTTAGCCAAAATTTGCTGACAATATAGTTAGGTGAGAAACAAAATTGTGAGGTATAGATAGGTTAAGAACAAAAATCTGGCAGATGCCATATGTAGGAAAATGTGAGTTTAGTCACTATTGTAGGAATAGAAAAATTGAACAGACTACAGAATGCTGCAATTGAGTGATTTGGCTATCTTTATCACAAAAAAACTGGCATGTAGGTACATCAAGTAATTGGATAAGTGGAATGCTGACCTTTACAAGAGTAATGGACTGCAAAAGTAGGGAAATCTTGCCACAACTATACAGGGTGTTGATAACAACTGGATACAGTTTTGACCTCCTTATTTGAGGAATTATGCTTGCACTAGAGGGAATTCAGAGTAGGCTCACAAAGATGTTGCTTGGAACTAAGGGGCTATCGTAAGAGGAGGTTAGGAGAATAAGGTGACCTTATTGAAATGTATCAAGATTCTGAGGGGTCTTGACAGGGTAGGTGTGAAATGTTCCAGGAGTGCGACTTTGATCGAGAATGCGGAGTTGGGCAAGTGAGGGAGTTAAGCAAAGGGGGTTGCTTTTCCTGAGTCAGCCCACAGGAGTTGGTTCTTAGTACTACAGAAGGAGTCAGCTGTTTGCTAAGTGGTCAAGGTATATTCTATTCCTAAGTTTAAAACAGTATATGAGTAACTAGGTTAATACATAACAAGGGCAATTATTAAAATAATTAAATAGTTAGAGACATTAAGGATGACAGGACAGATGTGTGTGTATGTGTGTCTCCTGTGTTGCCTACCTGGTGTCAGGGTTCGGGACATCTGCTCAGGGTTGGAAAAAGAACATGTAGTGGGAGGGGGAAAACCCAGTGCTGTGTCCATGTAGGCACCAACAACATAAGTACGACAATGAAGGAGGCTCTGCATAGTCAATATGGGGAGCCAGGCGACTGGAGAACAGTTAACGTGGTTCCGCTATTTAAGAAGGGTTGTAGAGATAAACCTCGTCCAGTAGGACAAAGCATGCAAGAAATGTTGGGTGCTTGTGATCTAGGGACAGCAATAACCATGGGGGATTTTAATCTACATATAGACTGGAAAGATCAGAGGGGCAAGGATAGCCTACACGAGGAACTCATAGATAAAAGCTAAAATACTGCGGATGCTGGAGTCAGAGACAAAAACAGAAAATGCTGGAAAATCTCAGCAGGTCTGACAGCATCTATGGAGAGAGAATTGAGATAATGTTGCGAGTCGAAACGAGTGGCTGACTGTTAAAACTGCCCTCTGAAATGAACTAGCAAGTCACTCAGCTCAAAGGCAATTAGAGATGGACAATAAATGCTGGCCCAGCGATGCCCACATCCCATGAATGAATAAAGTACAGAATTTCAGCACAAGGAGTCAGTTTTACAAACCGAGGACAAAATAAATGTCCAGATGAATTGTACCTTAGGTTGCTGTGGGAGGCGAGGGAGGAGATTGCAGGGGCTCTGACCCAAATTTTAAATTTCTCTCTGGCCACAGGGAAGGTAAGAAGTTTAACAACACCAGGTTAAAGTCCAACAGGTTTATTTGGTAGCAAAAGCCACACCTTTTGCTACCAAATAAACCTGTTGGACTTTAACCTGGTGTTGTTAAACTTCTTACTGTGTTTACCCCAGTCCAACGCCGGCATCTCCACATCACGACAGGGAAGGTACCAGACGACTGGAGAACAGCTAATGTGGTTCCGCTATTTGAGAAGGGGTGTAGTGATAAACTAGGGGACCACAGTTCAGTGAGTCTCACGTCAGGGTAGGGAAACTATTGGAGAAACTCTTGAAGGAGAGCATCGATCTCCACTTGGAGGGGCAAGGCTTGATCAGGGATAGTCAGCATGGCTAAGTCAGAGAAAGGTCATGCCTAATAAATTTGATTGAATTTTTTGAGGAGGTGACCAGGTGTGTGGATGAAGATGGTACAGTTGATGTAGTTTATATGGATTTCTGCAAAGTCTTTGACAAGGTCCCACATGGGAGACTTGTAAAGAAGGTAAATGCATGTGAAATACAGGGTAATTTGACAAATTGATTTCAAAATTGGCTCAGTTGTAGGAGACAGGGTGATGACAAGAGGCCGCTTTAGGTGATTGGGAGCCAGTGTCCAGTGGGGTACCACACGGATCTGCATTGGGTCCCCTATTATTCATCATTTAAAGGATGAGAGGTGACCTGATAGAGGTGTACAAGATGTTGAGAGGTATAGATCGGGTGGATTCTCAGAGGCTTTTTCCCAGGGCTGAAATGGCTGCTACGAGAGGACACAGGTTTAAGGTGCTGGGGAGTAGGTACAGAGGAGATGTCAGGGGTAAGTTTCTCACTCAGAGGGTGGTGGGTGAGTGGAATCGGCTGCCGTCAGTGGTGATGGAGGCAAACTCGATAGGGTCTTTTAAGAGACTTCTGGATGAGTACATGGAACTTAATAGGATTGAGGGTTATAGGTAAGCCTATATATAAGCCTAGGTAGGTAGGGACATGACCGGTGCAACTTGTGGGCCGAAGGGCCTGTTTGTGCTGTATTTTTTCTATGTTCTAAATAAGCGACATTGATGACTATGTCGGGGGTAGGATTAGTAAATTTGAAGACTGGACAGGTGGTTAACAGTGAGGCGGGACTGCCTTGGGCTACATGATATAGATGAAATGGTCAAATGGGCAGATAAGTGGCAGATGGAATTTAACCCCGAAAAGTAAGGTGGTACACTTTGGAAGGACTAATTTAACAAGAAAGTATTCAATGAATGGCATAACACTAGGAAGTTCTGTGGGGCAAAGGGACCTTGGTGCATTTGTCCACAGATCTCTGAAAGCGGAAGAGCATGTTAGTAGGGTGGTGGAAAAGGTATATAGGACACTTGCCTTTATCAATCGAGGCACTGATTACAAAAGCAGGGAAGTCATGTTGCCATAAAACTTTGGTGAGGCCACAACTGGAATACTGTGTGCAGTTCTGGCTGCCACATCATCAGAAGGATGTGATTGCATTGGAGGGGGTGCAGAGGAGATTCACCAGAATACTGCCTGGGATGGAACATTTCAGTTATGGAGAAGTTGGATAGGCTTGGGTTTTCATTGGAACAAATATGATTTGAGGGGCGACCTGATTGAGGTGTACAAGAATATGGGAGACATGGACAGAGCAGATAGGGAGCAGCTGTTCCCCTCAGGTGAAGGGTCAGTCACGAGGGGACATAGGTCCAAGGTAAGGGGCAGGAGGCTTAGGGGGGGGGGGGGGGGGATGTGAGGAAAAACGTTTTTTTAAACCTAGAGGATGGTGGCAGTCTGGAATGCACTGCCTGGGAGGGTGGGAGTGGCAGGTTGCCTCATATCCTTTAAAAAAGTACCTGAATGAGCACTTGGCCCATAGCCTTGAATGGATACAAAACTGGCTCGGTCAAAGAAGACAAGAGGGTAGCAGTGGAAGGGTGCGTTTCTGAATGGAGGGCTGTGTTCCTCAGGGATCAGTGCTGGGACTTTTGCTGTTTGTAATATATATGATTTGGAGGAAAATGTAACTGGATTGATTAGTAAATTTGCGGACAACACAAAGGTTGGTGGATTTGCGGATAGTGATGAGGACCATCAGAGGATACAGCAGGATATAGATCAGTTGGAGACTTGGACGGAGAGATGGCAGATGGAGTTTAATCTGGACAAATGTGGGGTAATGCATTTTGGAAGGTCTAATACAGATAGGAAATATACAGTAAATGGCAGAACCCTTAAGAGTATTGATAGGCAAAGGGATCTGGATGTACAGGTACACAGGTCACTAAAAGTGGCAATGCAGGTGGAGAAGGTAGTCAAGAAGGCATACGGCATGCTTGCCTTCATCAGCCGGGATATTGAGTTTAAAAATTGGCAAGTCATGTTGACGCTTTATAGAAAAGAACCTTAATGAGGCCGCACTTGGAATATAGTGTTCAATTCTGGTCGCCACACTACCAGAAGGATGTGGAGGCTTTGGAGAGGGTACAGAAAAGATTTACCAGGATGTTGTTTGGTATGGAGGGCATTAGCTATGAGGAGAGGTTGAAGAAACTTGGTTTGTTCTCACTGGAGCGACGGAGGTTGAGGGGAGACCTGATAGAAGTCTACAAGATGATGAGAGGCATGGACAGAGTGGATAGTCAGAAGCTTTTTCCCAGTGTGGAAGAGTCAATTACTAGGGGGCATAGGTTTAAGATGCAAGTGGCAAGTTTTAAAGGAGATGTACAAGGCAGATTTTTTACAGAGTGGTGGGTGCCTGGAACTCGTTGCCGGGGGAGGTAGTGGAAGCGGATACGATAGTGACTTTTATGGGGCATCTTGACAAGTACATGAATGAGATGGCAATAGAGGGATATGGTCCCTGGAAGCGTAGGGGGTTTTAGTTAAGTCAGGCAGCATGATCGGTGCAGGCTTGGAGGGCCAAAGGACCTGCTCCTGTGCTGTAATTTTCTTTGTGATGTGCCAAGTGCTGGCAGATGGGAATAGGTGGGAGTTCAGGTGTTTCTCGTGGGTCAGTGCAGACTCAATGGGCCAAAGGACCTCTTCTGCACTCTATGATTCTAGGAAGCAACTGTCACAAGTGGCGGAACAAGGAACCTTAATGTGTTGTAAAGAGGAATCAGATGAATTCTTGACAACAGACAGGATTCACGGGCTATTAAAAATAGAGCAAGGGAATGCTGTGGATAGATTGCCTATGATGAACAAAACTTTTCCCCACCTTAAACTATTACTCAGTTACAAATCACAAAAAAAAATTAGATACCTTTTATACAGGCATTCCTTTAGCTCGAAATATAATTTTAATACACACGTTGTAGACAACATCGTTTAGCAAGCAAAACATAGACATTTATTTTAATTACCCATCTTCCATCCATACCTAGAAACATCAGGTAACCACTGGGCAGTCAGACTTGGCCATTCCAGTGCATGAGTCATAACCAAGTCATACAAAAAAGGAGTGTTTTTCTTCCAGATCTTGTATTCTTCATTAATGACACGTTCTTCCACAGCATCATCAAAGGCTGCTGCAAATGCACAACTTGTCATTAATAGTATACGTAAGTGCAACACAACATTATTCAAGATATTTCTATTTTGCCACTGGGCCAAAGTTTAATTCCCACCTGCCAGTGGCAATTTTATTTTTGTGATTAACGCAAATAAAATTAACGCAAAGTAAATTTCTATTCACTTTACTACTTTGCATGCCTATCATTAGATTAACAAATCTCCAAAATGCCATAAAACAGTAAGAATCAGCTATCAGGGTGGATAGTCAGAGGCTTTTTCCCAGGGTGGAAATGTCAATTACAAGGGGGCACAGGTTCAAGGTGAGAGGATAAAGTCTATGGGGAGAGGAGAGGGATGGGTGCCTGGAACGCACTGCCAGAGGTATTGATGGAAGCAGGCACATTAGCAACATTTAAGAGGCATCTGGATGGGTACATGAATGGGGAGGGAAGAGGGGATACAGACTGAGTAAGGGCACAAGTATTTTTAGTTTAGGTAGGGCACCATGATTACTATTTTATGTTGGTTAAGGAAACCAAGGAAAGACTGAACAGAAATGCTTCAACCAGAGGTATAAACTAAAACGAATGGATTTGTAATGAGCATGTTACGGTTAAGAAATAATGATTTTTTTTGCAAAGTTAACTGATGTGGCAGATACGGAATGGTATCAACTTTCAGAAGGAAGTCAATAAAGGCTTCATAGAGATATATGTCAAAAATGAGTGTACATGGAATTGGAAGCAACATATTGAAATGGGTACAGAATTGCTGAGGAGATAGAACAGAGAATAGCAATAACAGCAATTCCAATTGGCAGATGTAACTAGTGGTGACCCAAAGGATTTGTAGCGAGTCCTGTTTTATTTGTAAGATCAGTTGAAAATTTCAACTCAGATTAAACATTTTTGAAAGGTATGTATATACAGCCAAGAAACAAACCACATTAATTGGCTGAAAAGCTCAAGAGACTGTTGTTGCTTTCAGCACCAACATTGGATCTAATGCATCCTAGCCTAACTGGACTTCAGTTTAATTTCTCCTCCAAAGGACAGCCATTCCAATGCAGCACTCCTTCAGTACAATATTACAATTAAGTGCAGCCTAGATTATGCAGTAAATGGCTGAACTAGTGATGTTTTTACATTACTTTATTTACAGCAACATGGACAGAATTGCTTAAGCAGTTCTCAAAAAGTTGTTTCCCCTGCAATGCTGCTGATAATATTGAAAAGGCGTACATTTCCTGACCAAGGACATTGAACTGTAAAGATAGGTATACATTAATAAATAAGCAAGGGGATTAAACACTGAGCTTAACACACTAAGATTGATATAAGCTTTTAAAACAGAAATTTCATGACAAACGATAATGCAAGGGCTAAAGGTAATAACATGCAACGGTACAGAAAAGCTCTAGCTCAGGAAAAGGAATAACAGGAAGAAACAGCTTTTCATGAATAGGCATGAGGCTTCTCATCTGTTTGTTTGGTAATCAGTTTGAGCAACTGAGTGGTCATAAAAATCAGATTGTTACATCTCGCAGGAACACACGAAGAAAGTGGTGTAGAGATATCATGACTCAAGGAAAAAGACCGTTTGTTATCTTCAAGACCCGGTAGTGAACTAGTTTGGAGAAGCTACCTTCACAATTACTCATTAAGACATTAAACCTTAAAGCAATGTGCGCTACTATATCTTAATTGATGTTTCATCAATAACAGTGAATGAAGACATTACTGTCTCTAGCCCGATTAATCTGTACAAAGGATAGACGACCTAGAGTGTTTGTGAACATGAGGTCTAAAAATTAATATCCTTGCTCTTGTTCGAGTCACTTACATAAGTCAAATTGGAGAGGGCCACGTGACAAATTTAAAAAACACTTAATTTTAAGGGGAGATGTAGAACAGTAGACTTTACACATTGAAAAGCATTTAAGTACATTTGCAGCTGTGCTACATTTTACTTTAAAACAAATAATCAATGGCATGAGGTGAATTACAGATGTGTTTTTGGCTTTGGTCAGATTGGGACTGTGAGCACTTCATGTTATAGCCACTAGTGAATATACAAGGCCAAAATGTAATGGTGTATCCCATGCACGTCTCTAATTCATCTCCTGACCATCCGTTATTTTGTATAATATATACAAGGTACTTTTTTTTCCTCGTTTCCATTCATGACAAATGGCTGGCGTCGTGTCGAGATGAGTGGACTGCACAGGTGAGGCGGCCGTCAGTAATGAAGAACAGTGGGTGTGTGACGTCACAGGTGTAACATCATAATGGGCATCTGATGCTAGAGGTGCAAAATTAAAGAAAAATAATCTGAACATTCTGACAATAGTACATGCAGTTTACAGGGACACAAATTTACATAAATTACAGGACAGAGTACCTTGCATACATTATATATGTACATTGTAATTGATTTTCTCACATCCCCTTAAAATATAGTGTCGCTAAGGCCCAGTATCTGGAGCACAAGAATTTGACTGATATTGAAGACCAATATCCGTGCTCACACCTCTTAGTTTTGGGATTGAGGAAGGGGAGGGAAACTGGGTGAGTATGTCAGTTTCAACTATATCACCTGGGACTATGAGGAAACAAGAAAGCTGCTAGGCATGGTGTTCCTTTCCACATTTATCAAATGCTGATGGCTTGAACAGAGGGACACTGGACAGCATCATCCAACTCCTAACTAAGGAGGAAGGCACAGATTGGCTGGGGGGAAACGTTTATTTCTAAACCTTCATACAAATAATTATTTTTGCATCAACACAAAAAAATTAAAAAACAGCAACACAGCTATCTGCAATTAATCCTAGAGCTAGTTTTAAATACAATAGTAAATACATTCAAATACTATTCTAGCAAGTGGGCTACAAATTTAAAATGGTTTATTAAATTGTTAATCGTACATTTAATTAGCCAGTCTGGTGGTCCAAGACACTGGATAAGTGACAAATGGCCCGACTGCCAGAAGGCAAACGTGTGCCCATTTCCAAACGTCAACTAGGCAGCAAGGCCAAAACTTGCAGAGTGAAGAGTCAGATCATAAAACGATATTCAAATTTGAAAGCACATTCTGCTGCACGGCTGACTAAATAATTTCCAAGAGGGTGGCCAAGATACAAATAAGGTTTTCACCAAATCAAAATGTATAATCAGTTATCACTCCAGTGCGTTCACCAACAAGCCACAATGAACAGAACCGCTGCAATAATCCAGGAACAAGCTGGTAATTTGCGGAACTTCACCCTCCGCACACTGGCTGCAATTTCCCTTTGCAGAAAGCGGCAATCGGCAAGATTGGGGAGAGGGAGCGGGGAGCCGGCTCCGAACACAGCGGCCCGAAAGCCGGCTCCAGTTCACAGCCTGGTCCGTCAAACAAAACACCCGGCGGAGAGCGGGGCCCAATGTTCCCCACAGACAGAGCGGCACCACCGGGCGGCCCGTGGCCCAGCGGGCCCGGGGTCTGCCCGGGATGGGGAGAGCGGCGAGGCCGCAGGAGCCGCCCGCCCGGGAACAAGGCCACAGCCGCGACTCCACAACATGTCCGCCGGTTAATCTGAAATACAAATCAAGATGGAGGTCTTTGGCTACCGGAGCCGCGTCGCCATCTTCTCCATTACCTTCTTTGTCCGTCATGCCTGCGGCTGGCCTGGGGCTCGGCTTCCCGTCACTCCGACTCTCAGACTCTCCGCTCCCGCCGCCTCCCGCCTTTGTCCCCGGGACCCGCGCATGCGCACACCGTTTGCGCGCCAAACCGACGTCGGAACGTCTGCTCCTCATCCGCCAATCAGAAACCGGCAACCGATTCACCAATCAGAGAGCGGGAGGTCGGCGGCTCATCCACCAATCAGGGACCGACGGCTCATCCACCAATCAGAGACCGGCTGCTCATTCGTCCAATCAGAGACCGACGACTCATCCGTCCAATGGGAGATGCCGGCAGGTTGCCAATCAGGATGTCAATAACCCTCTGGCCATGGGGAAGGCATGATGTGGAGATGCCGGCTTTGGACTGGGGTGAACACAGTAAGAGTTTTAACAACACCAGGTTAAAGTCCAACAGGTTTATTTGGTAGCAAATGGAGTGGAAATCTGCAGGCATGACGGAAATTTCCACTCCATCTGACGAAGGAACAGCGCTCCGAAAGCTAATGGTATTTGCTACCAAATAAACCTGTTGGACTTTAAACTGGTGTTGTTAAAACTCTTAATGGGGAAAGCAGCCAGTGTGGGGCCGAATGTCAGCAGTTGAGGTAAACGGAATGTTTGTAAAACCATCCTTACTGAGGAGGTAGTTGCGATATTGGATGGGTAAATTGGCAAAGAGAGCGTATGAGAAAGTCTGATTGTACTTCGAGCTAGTATGTCTCTACAGCTGGATCAGGTGCATCTGAGGACAGTGAGGGAAGTTGAGGTGATTCCAGAAACACTGGCTATAACTACAAGATTGTTATAGTGCAGGAGGCCATTCAGCCCATCGTGTCTGCACCAGCTCTCCAAACCAGCATCATGACTTAGTGCCATTTTCCTGCCTTGACCCGTGCACCCTTGCACATTGTTTCTGTTCAAATAATCATCCAATGCCCCCTTGAATGCTTCGCTTGAACCTGCCTCCACGACACTTCCAGCAGTGCATTCCAGACCCCAACCACTTGCTGTGTGAAAACGTTTTTTCTCAACATCACATTTGCTTCATTTGCAAATCACTTTAAATCTGTGCCCTCTTATTCTCTTCCCCTTTACGAGGGGGAACATTTTCTCCCTAACTGCTCTGTCCAGTGCCCTCATGATTTTGAACATCTCGATCAAATCTCCTCTCAGCTTTCTTCTTGCCAAAGAGAACAGTCCCAACCTCACCAATCTATCCTCATATGCTCACACCTCTTAGTTTTGGGATTGAGGAAGGGGAGGGAAACTGGGTGAGTATGTCAGTTTCAACTATATCACCTGGGACTATGAGGAAACAAGAAAGCTGCTAGGCATGGTGTTCCTTTCCACATTTATCAAATGCTGATGGCTTGAACAGAGGGACACTGGACAGCATCATCCAACTCCTAACTAAGGAGGAAGGCACAGATTGGCTGGGGGGAAACGTTTATTTCTAAACCTTCATACAAATAATTATTTTTGCATCAACACAAAAAAATTAAAAAACAGCAACACAGCTATCTGCAATTAATCCTAGAGCTAGTTTTAAATACAATAGTAAATACATTCAAATACTATTCTAGCAAGTGGGCTACAAATTTAAAATGGTTTATTAAATTGTTAATCGTACATTTAATTAGCCAGTCTGGATAAGTGACAAATGGCCCGACTGCCAGATGAGGATAGATTGGTGAAGTGGTGAATGCGGGCTCACTTTTAACATTTAAGAAAAACTCGGACAGGTACATGGATGAGAGGGGTGTGGAGGGATATGGTCCAGGTGCAGGTCAGTCGGACTAGGCAGAAAAATAATTTGGCACAGCCAAGAAGGGCCAAAAGGCCTGTTTCTGTGCTGTAATGTTCTATGGTTCTATGGTTCTATAATTGAAGGACTGAATAGATTTCTAGAATCAAGGGGTATCTGGAGAATACTGTAATATAGTGTTGAGATTGAGGTTTGCAGGGCTGAATGGCCTATTCCTGATTCTCGTTTCTATGTTTCAATGTAAGACCCTGGCAAAAACCTGTGACCCTGAGCTACGAGAGGACACAGGTTTAAGGTGCTGGGGGGTAGGTACAGAGGAGATGTCAGGGGTAAGTTTTTCACTCAGAGGGTGGTGGGTGAGTGGAATCGGCTGACGTCGGTGGTGGTGGAGGCAAACTCGTTGGGGTCTTTTAAGAGACTTCTGGATGAGTACATGGGATTTAATGGGATTGAGGGCTATAGATAGGCCTAGAGGTGGGGATGTGATCGGCGCAACTTGTGGGCCGAAGGGCCTGTTTGTGCTGTGGCTTTCTATGTTCTATGTTCTAAATAGTTTGACCATCTGCATCAGGAAGGCAAATATCATGGTCCAGGATATTGCCATACCACTATCAATCAGCATTGATAACGCGACACTGGAGGTTTTTGCTAGTTTCACATATCTAGGCTCCACGATCCCCAGCAAGTGTCCTTTGATGCTGAAACATCAGCTACAGCTGTTATGTCCAAGCTGAGTAAGGAGTTGCAGAACAACAGCAACATGACTGAAAACATGTCCATGTCAAAATGGAGTTGGGTGGGATTTAAAAATGGTGGGTGGTACCTGATTCCAGGATGGGCACTCTCATTCGCTTTATGTGGCATTTTTAAAAGTATGAGTAGCAAGCCCACATGCAACATTCCTACCCTTGCTGGTTCCATTGTGCTGGTGAACATTTTAGATCCGCACCCAATATTTTCATAAGCGACGTGGAATTGCGAATCTTTTGACAAGTAAATTTAAAAGGTATTTACAACTTCAGTTGTTGTAAATTAATGCTGTATGATAAGTTATATATATTTTTAATATTGTGATTACTGGCAGGACTTTGCTTAGAAATGGTAAGTGACCACTAAATTGACCAGCATTCTGAAAGTGGAGAAGTGTTTGGATGCAATCAGAATAGATTCCTGGATGGATAATGTGTTCTTCTGCATTCAACTGTATTTTCTTTGATATGCTGCTTGGATCTGTCCCCCTGCTTTCAAGCTTTTGAGCTTGAACAGATGGCTGTGGGTATTGGAAATGCTGCTCAGACATCTGTTCTCCCCCCTTCCCTTCAAAGGTTGAACAGATGGTTGAATTATTTCAAAGACTTCAAAGTTTTAATTTATTCCACGCTGAAGGCTTTGTTTATACAGCTGTGCAGTGCCATCCCATTATAAATGCTTGGCTGAATTCCTAAGCCAACGAATTAATTCAGCGGGGATTGTTGACTGAGTAATTCAATGGAATCTCATTATGAAGGCTTGGCTGAGCTCCAAACTCCACTAATCGATTCAGTTCATCAGGGGTTGTTGACAGAGTTGTCAAGGAGACTATACATTTATTTCTCTTGCCAGCAATTTGACCATTTAAAAAGACTTTTTAAAATGGATTTTGAATGACCATATTTATTTTGACACTTTCTTGAGCATCTCAAAGATTTCATAGAAACATAGAAAAACAACAGCACAAACAGGCCCTTCGGCCCACAAGTTGTGCCGAACACATCCCTACCTTCTAGACCTACCTATAACCCTCCATCCTATTAAGCTCCATGTACTCATCCAAGAGTCTCTTAAAAGACCCTATTGAGTTTGCCTCCACCACCACTGACGGCAGCCGATTCCACTCGCCCACCACCCTCTGTGTGAAAAACTTACCCCTAACATCTCCCCTGTACCTACCCCCCAGCACCTTAAACCTGTGTCCTCTCGTAGCAGACATTTCCACCCTGGGAAAAAGCCTCTGAGAGTCCACCCGATCTATGCCTCTCAACATCTTATACACCTCTATTAGGTCTCCTCTCATCCTTCGTCTCTCCAAGGAGAAAAGACCGAGCTCCCTCAGCCTATCCTCATAAGGCATGCCACTCAATCCAGGCAACATCCTTGTAAATCTCCACTGCACCCTTTCAATCTATTCCACATCCTTCCTATAGTGAGTCGACCAGAACTGAGCACAGTACTCCAAGTGGGGTCTGACGAAGGTCTTATATAGCTGCATCTTTATCCCCGGACTCCTAAACTCAATCCCTCGATTGATAAAGGCCAGCACGCCATACGCCTTCTTAACCACCTCCTCCACCTGCGGGGCCGATTTTAAAGTCCTATGGACCCGAACCCCAAGGTCCTTCTGATCCTCTACCGTACTAAGAGTCTTTCCCTTTATATTGTACTCCTTCATCCCTTTTGACCTACCAAAATGGACCACGACGCATTTGTCTGGGTTGAAGTCCATCTGCCACTTCTCCGCCCAGTCTTGCATCCTATCTATGACCCTCTGTAACTTCTGACATCCCTCCAACTATCCACAACCCCACCAACCTTCGTGTCGTCGGCAAACTTACCAACCCATCCCTCCGCTTCCTCATCCAGGTCATTTATGAAAATGACAAACAGCAAGGGTCCTAGAACAGATCCCTGGGGCACACCACTGGTGACCGATCTCCATTTAGAAAAAGACCCATCTATACCCACTCTCTGCCTCCTTTGGGCAAGCCAGTTCTGGATCCACTGGGCAGCAGCCCCTTGGATCCCATGCCCTCTCACTTTTTCTAGAAGCCTTGCATGGGGGACCTTATCGAACGCCTTGCTAAAATCCATATAAACCACATCTACCGCCTTCCCTTCGTCAATGTGTTGAGTCACATTTTCGAAGAACTCCACCAGGCCCGCAAGGCACGATCTGCCCTTGACAAAGCCATGCTCAGTATTCTTGAGCATACTAAACCTCTCTAAATGCTCATATATCCTGTCCCTCAGGATCTTCTCCATCAGTTTACCAATCACTGAGGTTAGACTCACCGGTCGGTAATTACCTGGGCTATCCCTATTCCCCTTCTTGAAAATAGGAACCACATCCGCAATCCTCCAATCCTCCGGCACCTCTCCCGCCTCCATCGATGATGCAAAGATCATCGCCAGAGGCTCTGCAATCTCCTCCCTCGCCTCCCACAGTAACCTGGGGTACATCCCATCCGGACCCAGCGACTTATCTATCTTGATGCCATTCAAAGATTCCAGCACAACCTCTTTCTTAAAATCCACATACTCAATCCTTTCAGTCCACCGCACGCCCGCAGTACATCCACCCATGTCCTTCTCCTCTGTGAAAACTAAGGCAAAATACTCATTGAGCACCTCTGCCATTTCTACTGGTTCCGTACAGACTTTCCCACGTTCACCTTTTATAGGCCCTATTCCGTCACGTCTCATCCTTTTACTCTTCACATATTTATAGAACGCCTTAGGGTTCTCCTTAATCCTACCTGCCAGGGCCTTCTCGTGACCTCTTCTGGCTCTCCTAATTTCCTTCTTTAGTCCCTTCCTACAAGCCGTATACTCTTCTAAATCCCTATCTTCGCCAAGCTCTCTGAGCCTTTTGTACGCTTTCCTTTTCTTCTCGACTAGGTCCCGCACAGCTTTCGTGCACCACGGTTCCTTTAACCGACCAACACCTCCCTGTCTGCTCGGAACGTTGTCCTGTAGAACTCTAGACAGACATTCCTTGAAAAACTGCCACCTCTCTTCAGTACATTTCCCTGAGAATACCTCCCTCCAATTTACTCCTCTAATTTGCTGTCTAATGTCATCATATTTCCCCTTACTCCATATAAACACTTTCCTAGCTTGCCTGATCCTCTCTTTTTCCAATGCAAGCCAAGCCTAAAGCTATCCCCAAGATGCTCTCCCACTGAGAGATCTGACACCTCTCCAGGTTCATTGGTCAGTATCAGATCAAGTACAGCCTCTCCTCTTGTAGGCTTGTCCACATGCTGTGTCAGTCCCAATCATATTAAGTATATAGGACCTCAATACATGTCAACACTTAGGAATTTTAGACTGTTGTGTGAGTCATCCCAGCTCACCTCAGCTGTATCTCAGGCAGTGCTTTTAGCAAACATACGACCAGTGAGCCCGTGCACGCCAGTGGGAGCGAGACTGCAGCTGGAGTGAGATTTCAGCCAGAGTGAGGGTATCGGGAATTTGGAGCTGAGTGGGAATTCGGTGCTGAGGGGAAAGAGGTGCTCACCTTCGCGAGGAGCAGAGAGGCGGACCTGCGAGGGAGACTCGATGGCAAGTGAAGGTAGAAGGAAATCGAACCGTGCCATCACAGTCAGCAGGTAAGTGATTGGCTGGTGACTGGTAAATAGTTTTTTCTTTTCGTTTTTCTCTTGGCATTGTTGCTGTTGTTGTTGTACACTACAATGGTGTTTCCGTGTAATTTCTATGGTTTACAGTTTGAAAAGGTTATATTCGGGAGTAACGAGGAGCAGGAAAGAAGGACCCTCGAGAATTGGATATAATCTGAAACAAAACATCTTTCAAAAGTTTAATTTAAAGGGGTAAGACATGATATATGAGGAGAGATTGACTAGGTTAGGATTGTCTTTGCTGGAGTTCAGACGAATGAGGGGGGAATCTCAGAGAGACTTATAAAATTCTAACAAGACTAGACAGGGTAGATGCAGGGAGGATGTTCCCTGAGGATTCAGGGTAGATCATTTAGGACGGAGGTGAGGAGACATTTCTTCATTCAATGAGTGGTGAGCCTGTGGAATTCAACACCACAGGAAGTAGTTGATACCAAAATATTGAATGTATTCAAGAGGCGGCTGGATATAGCACTTGGGGCAAATGGGATCAAAGGTAATGGGGAGAAAGCAGAATTAGGCTATTCAGTTGGACGATCAGGGAACTACTGAACTTTGATGTAGAACATCCTGGCTCTAACCAACAATCCAAGATATTAATAGATGCTTTCTATTTTTGTCCCACGGAATAAAACCTGTAAAATATACACGACACTGGAGCTTCTTAGGGAATTATTGACCTAGTTTATTTTATTAAGATAGTTGGGACTGAGATTTTGAACAAGGTAGTGGGGGAGTGGGAGGGAAGACATGAAGAGAAATTTATTTCCAGTGTTAGTGGGTAATGCAATGTGAACTGAGCGGAATGAGGATAACACCAAGCTGAACCTCATTCTAAAATGGGTTCATTTTGTTTTCTCCTCGGATCCATCTTTTATCTCTTTACCCTGAAAGTTTTAATTTCTGTCTGTGTCCTACTTTATTTTGATTTGATTTGATTTATTATTGTCACATGTATTAACATACAGTGAAAAGTATTGTTTCTTGCGCGCTATACAGACAAAGCATAGTGTACGTAGAGAAGGAAACAAGATAGTGCAGAATGTACTGTTGCAGTCATAGCTAGGGTGTAGAGAAAGATCAACTTAATGCGAGGTAGGTCCATTCAAAAGTCTGACAGCAGCAGGGAAGAGGCTGTTCTTGGGTCGGTTGGTACGTGTCCTCAGACCTTTGTATCTTTTTCCCGATGGAAGAAGGTAGAAGAGAGAATGTCTGGGGTGCGTGGGGTCCTTAATTATGCTGGCTGCTTTTCCGAGACAGCGGGAAGTGTAGACAGAGTCAATGGATGGGAGGCTGGTTGGTGTGATGGACTGGGCTTTACTCATGACCCTTTGTAGTTTCTTGCTGCCTCGGGCAGAGCAGGAGCCATATCAAGCTGTGATACAACCAGAAAGAATGCTTTCTACGGTGGAGGCGGCTTTGATCCCAGTCCATTCCTGCCACCCCACCATCCTGTGTTTTCGGGATCCTTAAGGGGCAGGGGGAACAGCCCCAAGTCGTGGTTCACATAGGCACCCAAGACATAGGTAGGAAAAGGGATGGGGATGTAAGGCAGAAATTCAGGGAGTTAGGGTGGAAGCTTAGGGCCAGAACAAACAGAGTTGTTATCTCTGCTTTGATACCCGTGCCACGTGATAGTGAGGAGAGGAATAGGGAGAGAGAACAATTGAACACGTGGCTACAGGGATGGTGCAGGAGGGAGGGATTCAGATACCTGGACAATTGGGGCTCATTCTGGGGTAGGTGGGACCTCTACAAACGGGATGGTCTACACCTGAACCAGAGGGGTACCAATATCCTGGGGGGGAAATTTGCTAATGCTCTTCGGGAGGGTTTAAACTAATTCAGCAGGGGGATGGGAACCTGAATTGTAGCTCCAGTGTACAGGAGGTTGAGAGTAGTGAGGTCATGGATAAGGTTTCAACGTCACAGGAGTGTACTGGCAGGCAGGAAGGTGGTTTGAAGTGTGTATACTTCAACGCCAGGAGCATCCGGAATAAGGTGGGTGAACTTGCAGCATGGGTTGGTACCTGGGACTTCGATGTTGTGGCCATCTCGGAGACATGGATAGAGCAGGGACAGGAATGGTTGTTGCAGGTTCCGGGCTTTAGATGTTTCAGTAAGAGCAGGGAAGGTGGTAAAAGAGGTGGAGGTGTGGTATTGTGAGTCAAGGACAGTATTACGGTGGCAGAAAGGACGTTTGATGAGCACTCATCTACTGAGGTAGTTTGGGCTGAGGTTAGAAACAGGAAAGGAGAGGTCACCCTGTTGGGAGCTTTCTATAGGCCTCCGAAAGGTTCCAGAGATGTAGAGGAAAGGATTGCAAAGATGATTCTGGATCGGAGCGAAAGTAACAGGGTAGTTGTTATGTGGGAACTTTAACTTTACAAATATTGACTGGAAAAGCTATAGTTCGAGTACTTTAGAGGGGTCAGTTTTTGTCCATTGTGTGCAGGAGGGTTTCCTGACACGGTATGTAGATAGGCCAACAAGAGGCGAGGCCACATTCGATTTGGTACTGGGTAATGAACCAGACCAGGTGTTAGATATGGAGGTAGGTGAGCACTTTGGTGATAGTGACCACAATTCGGTTACGTTTACTTTAACGATGGAAAGAGATAGGTATATACCAAAAGGCAAGAGTTATAGCTGGGGGAAAGGAAATTATGATGCGATTAGGCGAGATTTAGGATGCATAGGTTGATGAAGGAAACTGCAAGAGATGGGCACAATTGAAATGTGGAGCTTGTTCAAGAAACAGCAACTGCATGTCCTTGATAAGTATGTACCTGTCAGGCAGGGAGGAAGTGGTCGAGCGAGGGAACCGTGGTTTACTAAAGAAGTTGAATCTCTTGTGAAGAGGAAGAAGGAGACTGATGTAAAGATGAGACGTGAAGGCTCAGTTAGGGCGCTTGAGAATTACAAGTTAGCCAGGAAGGACCTAAAGAGAGAGTTAAGAAGAGCCAGGAGGGGACATGAGAAGTCTTTGGCAGGTAGGATCAAGGAAAACCCTAAAGCTTTCTATAGGTATGTCAGGAATAAAAGATTGACTAGGGTAAGATTAGGGCCAGTCAAGGACAGTAGTGGGAAGTTGTGCATGGAGTCCGAAGAGATAGGAGAGGCGCTAAATGAATATTTTTCGTCAGCATTCACGCAGGAAAAAGACAATGTTGTCGAGGAGAATACTGAGATACAGGCCATTGGACTCGACGGGATTGAGGTTAATGAGGAGGAGGTGTGAGCAATTCTGGAAAGGGTAAAAATAGATAAGTCCCCTGGGCCGGATGGGATTTATCCTAGGATTCTCTGGGAGGCTAGGGAGGAGATTGCAGAACCTTTGGCTTTGATCTTTATGTCGTCATTGTCTACAGGAATAGTACCAGAAGACTGGAGGATAGCAAATGTTGTCCCCTTGTTCAAGAAGTGGAGTAGAGACAACCCTGGTAATTATAGACCAGTGAGCCTTACTTCTGTTGTGGGCAAAGTTTTGGAAAGGATTATAAGAGATGGGATTTATAATCATCTAGAAAGGAATAATTTGATTAGGGATAGTCAACACGGTTTTGTGAAGGGTAGGTCGTGCCTCACAAACCTTATTGAGTTCTTTGAGAAGGTGACCAAAGAGGTGGATGAGGGTAAAGCAGTTGATGTAGTGTATGTGGATTTCAGTAAAGCGTTTGATAAGGTTCCCCACAGTAAGCTATTGCAGAAGATATGGACGCATGGGATTGAGGGTGATTTAGCGGTTTGGATCAGGAATTGGCTAGCTGTAAGAAAACAGAGGGTGGTGGTTGATGGGAAATGTTCGTCCTGGAGTTCAGTTACTAGTGGTGTACCGCAAGGATCTGTTTTCGGGCCACTGCCATTTGTTATTTTTATAAATGACCTGGATGTGGGCGTGGAAGGATGGATTAGTAAATTTGCGGATGACACTAAAGTCGGTGGAGTTGTGGACAGTGCGGAAGGTTGTTGCAGGTTACAGAGGGACATAGATAAGCTGCAGAGCTGGGCTGTGAGGTGGCAAATGGAGTTCAATGCGGAAAAGTGTGAGGTGATTCACTGTGGAAGGAGTAACAGGATTACAGAGTACTGGGCTAATGGTAAGATGCTTGGTAGTGTGGATGAACAGAGAGGTCTCGGTGTCCATGTGCATAGATCCCTGAAAGTTGGCACCCAGGTTGATAGGATTGTTAAGAAGGCATATGGAGTGTTAGCTTTTATTGGTAGAGGGATTGAGTTTCGGAGTCAGGAGGTCATGTTGCAGCTGTACAAAACTCTGGTGCGGCCGCACTTGGATTATTGCATACAGTTCTGGTTGCCGCATTATAGGAACGATGTGGAAGCATTGAAAGGGTGCAGAGGAGATTTACCAGGATGTTGCCTGGTATGGTGGGAAGGTCTTATGAGGAAAGGCTGAGGGACTTGAGGTTGTTTTCATTAGAGAGAAGAAGGTTAAGAGGTAACTTAATAGAGGCATACAAGATGATCAGAGGATTAGATAGGGTGGATAGTGAGAGCCTTTTTCCTCGTATGGTGATAGCTAGCACGAGGGGACATAGCTTTAAATTGAGGGGTGAGAGATATAGGACAGATGTTAGAGGTAGGTTCTTCACTCTGAGAGTAGTAAGGGCGTGGAATGCCCTGCCTGCAGCAGTAGTGGAGTCGTCAACATTAAGGGCATTTAAATGGTCATTGGATAAACATATGGATGATATTGGAATAGTGTAGATTAGATGGGCTTTAGATTGGTTTCACTGGTCGGCGCAACATCGAGGGCCGAAGGGCCTGTACTGCGCTGTAATGTTCTATGAAAATAAGATAGGTGGGCACTGCCTTAGTTGGGAAGGGGGGGGGTGGTTGAGTGATCATTGGGAGAATTGCGTGGCCAGTGAAGGGATCAGGTGGTCAGTAGAGAGGTGATCAATCGAGGTGGGGTGGTCAATGGGTGTTCAAAGTATTGAGTGGGGGTTTTGGGGATGGGAGGGGCAGTCACTGGCTAGATGGACAGTGAGCAGGGATTGGGGTTGTAGTGGGCTGGTGGAGAGGGTAGTCAGGGGAAACCCATAGGTGGTCATTCATTGGGGGGGTGGGGGAGGGTAGGTTGGAGGGTTTGGATGGTAGGGGGGAATCCCATGGCAGGGTCAGACTGCTCAATAATATAGGTACCTGTAAGCTCGAAGTGGTTTTACTTCTTCGAACTCTTTCCAGGTAACCATTGCAGGAAGATAGTCAGAATCATCTGAATTCTGCAAGTTAAAATTGAACTTGCTGCGCAATTGCCATACAATCTTTAATCTTTAAGTAGGGACCTCCAGCGTGGTCGAGAATGGGGAGGGATTTCCTTATGTATTTTTAGATTCTCCCCTCCCCAGGCATGACACCCAGGAGAATGGAAGTTATGGGCCAAAATATTGCATTTTAAGGGTGGGAACATACTTGGTCACACAGGTCAATTTTACACAGGTCTTCAAAGTGTAGAAGTTTGGCGAAGGGGGTGAGGAGGATTCCTAAGGGTGGAAAAATAGCCCAACAAAAAAGTCAGGAAAAACTTGGTTTACCCACCAGTTCTGATGAAAGCTCATTGTCCTGAAACTTTAACGTTGTTTCACTCTCCACGGACACTGCGTACACCGGCTACGTAATTTGAGCATTTTCTGTTTTCATTTACCCCAAAAATGGTTAGAATGTAGAATTTGCTACCGAATGGAATATTTGGATAGAATGAGAGGAAGACTCAAATGAAGAATACTAACGTAACCTGCTGGGCTGAATGGCTAGTTTCTGCTGGAAATTTGATGTAAAGGCTGCCAAAGCCTGTCAGTCAAGTTTATAAAAAGAACCAGCTAATTATCACAATATCATACACAGGGGCTTGAAGACAGCACAATGCACAGTGGTTAGCATTGCTGCCTCATGGCGCCAGGGACCTGGGTTCGATTCCCGGCTCGGGTCACTGTCTGTGTGGAGTCTGCACATTCTCCCCGTGTCTGCGTGGGTTTCCTCTAAATGCTTCGGTTTCCTCCCACAGTCTGAAAGATGTGCTGGTTAGGTGCATTGGCCATGCTAAATTCTCCCTCAGTGTACCCGAACAGGCGCCAGAGTGTGGCAACCAGGGGATTTTCACAGTAACTTCATTACAGTTTTAATGTAAGCCTACTTGTGACACTAATAAATAAACTTTAAACTGAAACAGAAAATACTGTTTGACACTGAGCAAGGTATATATGTTTTCTCTGCTCGGCAGTCAACATTTTGCACACTGTGAGAATGTACTGATATCGAAAGAAAAACAGTATAATACTTTAAATGATTTTTATTTATTTGCATACAGCAAAGATTTCACAGAATTACTTTCATACAAATGGGATTTGACAATCAGTAAGGTAGCTGCTGCTTTTGTTTAACTCCAGCCAATACTTGTTTAAATGCCAGTAGAAAATACGTGACTATATAAACCTGAGTTGTTAGAATGTGGGCAGTTGAAGCAAACTGCATAGATGTTTTTTCTACCTTCCCCTTAAATAAATGAGGGAGAAATAAATAGAGTGACATGAAGTACAGTGGGGGGAGACTCATGTGGAGAAAAGAACAGTTGGTTTGTTTCTATGCTGTAAGTTCTAACTAACTCTGTAATTTGCAACTTCTGGTGATAAAGCAGAGCGTACACATTCAGACTGGCAGATTTCCATTCTGCTGAAGATTTTAGTTAAATTAGTTTTGCTTTAAATTTTTAAATGTTGAACTCACTGGAATGTGCGAAAGGACATAATCTATTTATTACCAATTAAATGCTCCTTCACCGCCTCACCCCCACAACTTGTTTTAGTATAGCTTATGAGAAACGAATGTTCCATTCGGTACTTTCTCTTGAAATCATCATTCCCAGAAATATATTACAAACTCCAGAATAAGGAAAGCAAAGATATGAAATATGCCTATTACCCTCATGACAACAAAAAATCCATTTATTTTCAGTGTGTTGTTGCAAAACTAACTATCAAAAGTACTAACTGTAGTCCTACAGTATGTGGTTAATCGGTAAAAATTACCCCTCACCCAAAGTTGTAAATATAATGGATTGGAGAGATTGTGTAAGTTCATTTAAAAATATTTTCTGCAAACAAGTAATTTGAACAACTGACTATGTGTGAATTGAGATTTATACTGTATTCAATATTAATTCAGCATTGCAACTGCAGTTTCATTAAATAATTATACATTTATGAGATAAACAGTTTCCTACTCTATACATGAGAAAGCCATAATTAAAATTCTAGTCTTCCACATGGGCCCACAGACTATTGTCTTATCGTACATTACAATGTCCGAATTCCATAACTGCAAATCACAAACATGTCTAACAAAATACTTATGTAAAGCAATGTTAGTAATCACTGATAGATTGAGAAACCCATAATTCAATACATTTCTACAACTTCGGAAAGCCTCTCTACTGGCTTTTTAGGCCCTGGTGCATCATAATCATACTGGGATCCTTTATTTAATTGCTGACATAGTGGTTCTATAGTCTTAAGACGCAGCATTCTCAAATAGGATTCACAGTATTATAGGTGCCCTGATTTCTAAACATTCTAATTCAGTTAAAATCTACTGTTAAATTTCATATAAGCAAATTTCAGTTCAGGTTCAGAACAGCTATACACTGGAATAACCTTAAGTCTAATTAAATGGTGATGTTCTTCTATATGTATTTGGCAGAGCACAGACTCATATCTGGATGGAAGAATTTTCATGCTGTGTTGTGTGTGAGCAATAATGCATTCTCGATTCACAAGTCCTCACCAAAGCAATTATCCAAAAGCCACTTTATATCATTCACTATGAAGAAATGCCAGGCGTCACTCTGTGCCTGACACAACAGCATGGACAACATTGGGAACTCAGTTTGAAGGGGCAGGACTTGGGTACTGGTATGGCCTTGTCACGGTGTACATATGCATAAAAACAATATTCAGATACAATAAAAGTAGTGGAATACCTATATTTCCCCACATGGAACATGGTTACTGACCATATCCAAGCAAAGTTCTGAGTCTGCTGCTAATCATTGGCCCGGATTTTGCCATCATTACAAAGTAAATCTGACAGCAATGTCTGGTGTCCATTAAACATGGAAATTCAGAAATTGCTGTCCGTGATACCCTGCTCGGCCACAAGGTGCAGTGTTGCAGGCCTTTCCAATCGATTACTCCGAAATCAATATATTGGCATTGTTTGGAAATTGGCATAGTTTTAGGTAATTTACATTTGCCTGTGTGTGTGTTGGCATAAGCTATAGCTTATACACAGTTTATACATAGCTTATAGCTATAGTGCACTGGATCCACTACAATCTTGGTATCCTTGTCTCCTCCAAATCCACCAATGGTGGTGTCAAGATCCTAATTTTCTTTTCTTTTATATTAAACAGGAAGATTTTTGTAACCAGGAGAGGAGTGGTTTATAAAGACTCCTCTCAGTGCATCCTCTTTGGCTGCCAGAAACAGCCTCCTCTGCCTTTAATCAAAAAATATACAACTCAAAAAGGATTTAAAAAATAAAATTCCACTGACTTCCAATTTCAGAGGTTCGGCTCTGAAGAGAATTGTCTCCATCTCTTAGTCTCACTCTTCAACTCGCAGAGAAGATTTTATCAATTCTCCTCTTTCCCATGTTTGTTGTTCCAGTTCCTCCAATCACAGGCTCTCTCTCCCTTGCCCTTGCCACTCTTCCAATCATAGATTCCCTCTCTTGGGAGCAGCAAGAGTAGGACCGAATCGGCGAATGAGGGAGTTGGAACGGTGAGCATGGGAGAGATGTGATTGGAGAAACAATTCCTGTCAGATTTTGTCTCTCACACTCTCTGTTCCTCCAATCAAATTCTGCATTATTTTCCCATACTCAGCCACATTTGGGCTATGGAGGAGCCGGAACATAAGGTAATGTATATGGGGGTGACATTTCTTGAATATTTTTGCCTCCGTCTTTGATTTTTCATGGGCTATTTGAGGTTTCCAGGGTAAATTTGCCCACCATACATGTTTTTTTAACGCTTCCCTCTGCTGCTTGCCCTACTCACAAATCTTCAATAGAGAGCAATATGCTGGATCAAACAGAGGATCAGTAGAAATCTCTGCTGACAAGCCCATGCAAAGAGTCTGGGTAATCACACACAAGGTAAATTGCAAAAGCTGTCCCATTGCCACACCAAAATCAAGGCCAATATATTAACACTGAAAAAAACAAAGAACAGTACAGCAGAGGAACAAGCCCTTCGGCCCTCAAAACCTGCGCCAATCACATTGTCCTATCTAGACCAACCGTCTGTATCCCTCTATTCCCTGTCTGTTTATATGTCTATCCAGATAAGTCTTAAATGTGGCTAACGTGTCAACCACCTCACTTGGCAATGCATTCCAAGCCCCCATCACCCTCTGTGTAAAAAAAAACTTGCCCCGCACATCTCCACTGAACCGTTCCCCCCTTATCTTGAACTTGTGCCCCCTTATAATTGTCATTTCTGCCCTGAGAAAAAGCTTCCAACTGTTCACCTTATCTATGCCCCTCATAATTTTATAAATTTCTATCAGGTCGCCCCTCAGTCTCCGTCTTTCCAGGGAGAACAATCCCAGTTTATTCAATCTCTCCTCATAGCTAATACCCTCCATACCAGGCAACATCCTGGTAAACCTTTTCTGTACTCCCTCCAAAGCCTCCACATCCTTCTGGTAGTGTGGTGACCAGAATTGGACACAGTATTCCAAATGTGGCCTAACCAACGTTTTATACAACTGTAACATAATTTGCCAACTTTTATACTCCATGCCCCGGCCGATGAAGGCAAACATGTCATATGCTTTCTTCATCACCTTTTCCACTTGTGCTGCCACTTTTAAGGATCTGTGGACCTGCACGCCCAGATCTCTCTGTGTGTCTATGCTCCTGATGGTTCTGCCATTTATTTTATAGCTCCCACCTGAATTGGACCTACCAAAATGCATCATCTTGCATTTGTTTGAATTAAATTCCATCTGCCATTTCTCCGCCCAATTTTCCAGCCTATCTATATCCTGCTGTATTCTCTGAGAATCTTCAAACGTGAAGACTAATTTGAATAATATTATCAAAAAATGAAAATATTCGCAGAGCTAATCAATCAAATTCAGTCATTTCTTATCAAAAACCTAAGGTATTACTGGAATATTCAGATATCCTACTGAAAAGTTTAAAAAAATAAGGCACAACCTTTCTGCCCTGCTGCGCTAGTTGATTAGCAAAGCAAGACAGGAAAATAGGGTGAGAACCGAAAAATCAGATTCGTCATATAGTCATATATACAGCATGGAAACAGATCCTTTGGCCCAATTCATCCATGCCGACCAGGTTTCCTGAACTGAACTCGTCCCATTTGCCTGCGTTTGACCTGTATCCACCTAAACCTTTCCCATTCATGTACCTGTCCAAATGTTTTTTAAATGTTGTAATTGTACCCGCCTCTGCCACCTCCTCTAGCAGCTCGTTCCATACACGCACCACCCTGTGTGTGAAAAAGTTGTCCCTCAGGTCCCTTTTAAATCTTTCCCCTCCCACCTTAGACCTAAGCCCTCTAGTTTTGGACTCTCCTATCCTGGGGAAAAGACCTTAGCTATTCATCTTATCTATGCCCCGCACAGTTTTATAAACCTCTATAGGGTCACCCTTCATCCTCTTACGCTCCAGGGTAAAAAGTCCAGCCTATCCATATAATTCAAACATTCCAGTCCCGGTGAGATCCTTGTAGACCTTTTTACAATCCTTTCCAGTTTAATAATATCCTTCCTATAGCAGGGTGACCAGAATTGTACACAATACTCCAAATGTAGCCTTACCAATGCTTGTACAGTAGTAACATAACATCTCAACTTCTGTACTCAATGCTCTGACTGATGAAGATAAGTGTGCCAAACGCCTTCTTCACCATCCTGTCTACCTGTGATGCCACTTTCAAGGAATTATGTACCTGCATCCCTAGGTCATTCTGTTCGACAACACTCCCTAGGGCCCTACCATTAACTATGTAAGTCCTGCCCTGGTTTGTCTTACCAAAATGCAACACCTCACATTTATCTGAATTAAACTCTATCTGCCATTCCTTAACCCATTGGCCCAGTTGATCTAAATCCCGTTGTAGTCTTAGATAATCTTCTTTACTATCCACCGCACCACCAATTTTGGTGTCATCCGCAAACGTACTAACCATGCCTCCTTTATTCTCATCCAAATTGTTTATATAAATGACAAACAACAGTGGATCCCTGCGGCAACCAATCCCTGTGGCATACCACTGGTCACAGGCCTCCAGTCTGATAAACAACTCTCTACCATCACTCTGTCTCCTACTGGCAAACTAATTTTCTATCCAGTTGGCTAGTTCCCTCTGGATCTCATGTGATCTACGTTACTGACCTGTCTACCATATGGTACCTTATCGAAGGTCTTGCTAAAGTCCATGTAGACAACGTCTACCACACTGTCCTCATCTATTTTCTTTGTCACCCCTTCAAAAAACTCTATTAAATTTGTAAGACATGATTTCCCACACACAAAGCCATGCTGACTACCCCTAATCAGTTCTTGCCTTTGCAAATACATGCAGACCCTGTCTCTCAGAATCCCCTCCAACAGGCTCATCGGTCTGTAGTTCCTTTGCTTCTCCTTGCCATCTTCCTTAAATAACAGCACAACATTTGCCTCCCTCCAGTCTTCCGGCACCTCACCCGTGGCTGCCAATGATACAAATATCTCCACAAGGGCCCCCACAATTTCATGCTTGGCATCAAACAGTTTGGTATCTTCCCAAGCACTTTTTCCTGGCGCGAACAGCTTCACACCCAAAATGGGCGAGATGTCAATTTGCACGCATTTGAATGGGATTTCAATATCATTAATGAGATCAGCACAGGGGGTTTCCCCCCTCCCGTACCTTTCCCACCTCTCCGGAGTGACGTCATGCCGGCGTGAATCACAGATGGTCTACAACAGTCTGGGCCAGCCGCAGCAGTAGTGAAGGAGAGTGAGGGGTAACACTGAGCACCAATCCTCGGAGTGCCAGGACGGGTTCACAGCTGCTACCATATTGCGAGGTGGGATGGGAGGTTGCATGGGTGCTGGGGATTGGGGGGATTCATGCCAGTCTGGGGGTCCTCAGTTCAGGGGTCGCTGCTGGCTTGGGGCTCATGTTGCGCCATTCCCCCGGCTGCGGACCGAACCTCAAGAGGTTTCACATGAGGTCAACGACCAACTCCATGAATATTGCTCTGGTTGCCCTGCTATCTGTCTGTTGGACAGGCTCTGTGGCTGACAATAGACATTCCATCCGAGGCCCCACTAACAAAACACTGATTAACACTGAGGGCGGGTGGTACACAGTAACATAGAAACTAGAAGCAGTAGTAGGAGTAGGCCATTCGGCCCTTTGAGCCTATCCCGCCATTCATTTTGATCATGGCTGATCATCGAATTCTAAACCCCCAGTGGCATAATGGTTAGCACTGCTGCCTCACAGCGCCAGGGACCAGGGTTAGATTCCCGGCTTGGGTCACTGTCTGTGCTGAGTCCGCGCGTTCACCCTGTGTCTGTGTGGGTTTCATCCGAGTGCTCCGGTTTCCTCCCACAGTCTGGAAGACGTGCTGGTTAGGTGCATTGGCCATGCTAAATTCTCCCTCAGTGTACCCGAACAAGCACCAGAGTGTGGCAACTAGAGGATTTTCACAGTAATTTCAATGCAGTGTTCATATAAGCCTACTTGTGACACTAATAAACCTTAAAAACTTTAAGCAACATGTCTGGCATCTGTTGCCCCAATCAAGGGAGATCGGCAGGTGTTAGCATGGCTCCTCACACTGCATGGACTCTGCAATGCATCTCGTGACAGTCATTAAAATTCAGCAAGTCATTCAAAAGGCCATCGACTTCGGTGGGAACCAGAAAATCGCACAAATTTCCACCCATAATTTCTATAGTCACAGGCCTGAATCTTTTCAGAGTAGTGAGATTCTGGAACATTCCAAAATGTCAGGCAAACCCTGACCTGGAAATCCAACCCCATCTTTGTCGGTGATGCCAGGGGGCTTGACCTACACGTGTGCAAATCCCAAACTCAGCTGAGCAAATGGGCCTTATCTTGCAGTGTGGAAGTTACGAATCTTCAGAGAAGTCATAAATGCTCTTTCAAGAGTGGATAAGGTGTGAAGAACTATCAAGCAGTCAAGTAATTTAAATCCCCAGCCCTTTAAAAAAAATATAAACTGCCTGCCTCTGTCAGTGGGAGTTGAAAAAATTCTGTTCAAGGAGTTTCAGCAGCCATTTGTTGACATAACATTATGTTGGGGCATTATAGTATTATTAATACTTAGCTGTTTTCTAGAACCTATCATCATCATGGCAGGGCGAGGGGGGGAGGGCGGGGTGAGTTGTAAGTTCCCAGTTTGATCAAAAGCTCTACTAAACTAATTTGTCAGGGGGATGGGAAAAGGAGTTGTAGTCCGGAGGTCAGTGAGTGTAGTGAGGTACTGGGAAGGGTATCAAGGTCAAAGGTGGGTACCAGCAGACAAGAAGGTGGGTTGAAGTGTGTCTACTTCAATGCAAGGAGCATCCAAAATAAGGTAGGTGAACTTGGGGCGTGGATTGGCACTTGGGATTACGATGCTGTGGCCATTACGGAGACATGGGTAGAACAAGGACAGGAATGGTTGTTGGAAGTTCCGGGGTATAGATGTTTCAGTAAGTGTAGGGTAGGTGGTAAAAGAGGTGGAGGAGTGGCATTGTTGATCAAGGAGAGTTTAACGGCTGCAGAAAGGCATTTCGAAGGGGATCTGCTTACAGAGGTAATATGGGCTGAGGTTAGGAATAGGAAAGGAGCGGTCACGTTGTTAGGAGTTTACTATAGGCCCCCAAATAGTAATAGAGATGTGGAGGAAGAAATTGCTAAGCAGATTATGGATAGGTGTGGAGGTCACAGGGTAGTTGTCATGGGGGACTTTAACTTTCCGAATATTGATTGGAACCTTTATAGGTCGAATAGTTCGGATGGGGCAGTTTTTGTGCAGTGTGTGCAGGAGGGTTTCCTGACACAATATGTGGATAAGCCGACAAGAGGTGGGGCCGCATTGGATTTGGTAATGGGAAATGAACCGGGCCAAGTGTTGGATTTGGTTGTAGGAGAGCACTTTGGAGATAGTGACCACAATTCAGTGTCTTCCATTATTGCAATGGAGAGGGAGAGGGCCATACGGCAGGGCATAGTTTACAATTGGGGGAGAGGTAATTATGATGCGATTAGGCAGGAATTAGGAAGCAGCGGATGGGAACAGAAATTGTCAGGGAAAGGCACTAATGATAAGTGGAACTTTTTCAAGGAACAAATACTGCGTGTCCTTGATAGGTATGTCCCTGTCAGGCAGGGAGGAAATGGCTGAGTGGGGGAACCATGGTTCACAAAAGAGGTTGAATGTCTTGTCAAGAGGAAGAAGGAAGCGTATGTAAGGTTGAGAAAACAAGGTTCAGTTGGCTCGATGGAGGGTTACAAGTTAGCAAGAAATGAGCTGAAAAAGGGGCTTAGGAGAGCTAGGAGGGGGCATGAGAAGTCTTTGGCGGGTCGGATCAAGGAAAACCCCAAGGCTTTTTACTCTTATGTGAGGAATAAAAGAATGACCGGGTGAGGTTGGGGCCGGTCAAGGACGGCAGTGGGAATTTGTGCATGGAGTCAGAAGAGATAGGAGAGGTGATGAATGAATACTTTTCTTCAGTGTTCACCAAGGAGAGGGGCCATGTTTTTGAAGAAGAGAGGGTGTCACAGGCTGATAGGCTGGAGGAAGTAGATGTTCGGAGGGAAGATGTACTAGCAATTTTGAATAAACTGAAGGTTGATAAGTCCTCTGGGCCTGATGAAATATACCCTAGGATTCTTTGGGAGGCAAGGGATGAGATAGCAGAGCCTTTGGCATTGATCTTTGGGTCCTCGCTGTCCACGGGGGTGGTGCCAGAGGACTGGAGAGTGGCGAATGTTGTTCCTCTGTTTAAGAAAGGGAATAGAAATGATCCTGGTAATTATAGGCCGGTTAGTCTTACTTCGGTGGTCGGTAGGTTGATGGAAAAGGTCCTTAGGGATAGGATTTACGGGATAGTCAGCATGGATTCGTGAAGGGCAAGTCTTGCCTCACAAATTTGATCGAATTTTTTGAGGAGGTAATTAAAGTAGTGCAGTTGATGTCATATACATGGATTTTAGTAAGGCATTTGATAAAGTCCCCCATGGTCGTCTTATGAAGAAAGTAAGGATGTGTGGGATCGAGGGAAGTTTGGCCGATTGGATAGGTAACTGTCTATCCAACAGAAGACAAAGGGTGGTGTGGACGGAAAATTTTCAGACTGGAAACCGGTTATCAGCGGAGTGCCACAGGGATCAGTGGTTGGTCCTCTCCTATTTGTAATTTTTATAAATGACTTGGAGGAGGGGGCTGAAGGGTGGATCAGTAAATTTGCTGATGACACCAAGATTGGTGGAGTAGTGGATGAGGTGGAGGGCTGTTGTAGGCTGCAAAGAGATATAGATAGGATGCAGAGCTGGGCTGAAAAATCGCAAATGGAGTTTAACCCTGATAAATGCGAGGTGATTCATTTTGGTAGGACAAATTTGAATGTGGATTACAGGGTCAAAGATAGGGTTCTGAAGAATGTGGAGGAACAGAGAGATCTTGGGGTTCATACCCACAGATCTCTGAAGGTTGCCACTCAAGTGGATAGAGCCGTGAAGAAGGCCTATAGTGTGTTGGTGTTCATTAACAGGGGGTTTGAGTTTACGAGCCGTGGGGTATGCTGCAACTGTATAGGACCTTGGTGAGACCACATTTGGAATATTGCGTGCAGTTCTGGTCACCTCACTATAAGAAGGATGTGGAGACACTGGAAAGAGTGCAAAGGAGATTTACCAGGATGCTGCCTGGTTTGGACGGTAGGTCTGATGAGGAAAGGTTGAGGGAACTTGGGCTTTTCTCTTTGGAGCGGAGGAGGTTGAGAGGAGACTTGATAGAGGTTTATAAGATGATGAGGGGGTTAGATAGAGTGAACGTTCAAAGACTATTTCCTCGGGTGAATGGAGCGGTAACTAGGGGGCATAACTATAGGGTTCATGGTGGGAGAAATAGGAAGGATGTCCGAGGTAGGTTTTTTACTCAGAGAGTGGTTGGGGTGTGGAATGGACTGCCTGCAGGGATAGTGGAGTCAGAAACTTTAGGAACATTTAAGAAGCTATTGGATAGGCACATGGAGTACTTCGGGATGATAGGGAGGAAATAGCTTGATCTGGGTTTCAGACAAAGCTCGGCACAACATCGTGGGCCGAAGGGCCTGTTCTGTGCTGTACTGTTCTATGTTCTAGAGGTTATTAGTGACATGGATGAAGGGACCAAATGTATGGTTGTAAATTCGCCGATAACACAAAGAAATGTAGGGAAATAAGTTGTCAAAAGGAGGAAGGTAGTCTGCAAAGGAATATGGATCAGTTAAGTGAGTGGGCAAATATTTGGCAGATGGAGTACAACCTAGGTAAATGTGAATTTGTTCAGTTTGGCAGGAAGAACAGAAAAGCAATACACTACTAAATGGAGAAAAATTGTAGCAATTGGTGTTACCGAGAAATCTCGATGTCCAAACATATGAATCACAAAATTAGTATGCAGGTACAGATGTGATTAGGAAGGCAAATGGAATGTTGACTTTTATTGCAAGAGGAATGGACTATAAAAGTAGGGAGGTTTTACTGCAATTCTACAGGGTGTCGGTGAGACCACATCTGCAGTACTGTGTACAGTTTTGATCTCCTTATTTTAAAAAGTTATAATTGCTTTAGAAGCAGTTCAGAGAAGGTTCACGAGATCCATTCCTAGGAAGAAGAACTTACCTCATGGAAAGGTTGTACAGGTTGTGTCTAAAGCAATTAGAGTTTAGAAGAACAAAAAAAATTACAGCACAGGAACAGGCCCTTCAGCCCTCCACACCTGCACCGACCATGCTGCCCGACTGAACTAAAACCCCCTACCCTTCCGGGGACCATATCCCTCTAATCCCATCCTATTCATGTATTTGTCGAGATGCTCCTTAAAAGTCACTACCGTATCCGCTTCCACCACCTACTCTGGCAACGGGTTCCAGGCATCCAATACTCTCTGTGTAAAAAATCTACCTCGTACATCTCCTTTAAACCTTGCCCCTCGCACCTTAAACCTGTGCCCTCTAGTAATTGACTCTTCCACCCTGGAAAAAGCTTCTGACTATCCACTCTGTCCATACCTCTCATAATCTTGTAGACTTCTATCAGGTCACCCCTCAACCTCCGTCGCTCCAGTGAGAACAAACCAAGTTTCTCCAACCTCTCCTCATAGCTAATGCCCTCCATACCAGGCAACATCCCGGTAAATCTTTTCTGTACCCTCTCCAAAGCCTCCACATCCTTCTGGTAGTGTGGCGACCAGAATTGAATACTATATTCCAAGTGCGGCCTAACTAAGGTTCTATAAAGCTGCAACATGACTTGCCAATTCTTAAACTCAATGTCCTGGCCGATGAAGGCAAGCATGCCGTATGCCTTCTTGACTACCTTCTCCACCTGCATTGCCACTTTCAGTGACCTGTGTACTTGTACACCCAGATCCCTTTGCCAATCAATACTCTTAAGAGTTCTGCCATTTACTGTATATTTCCTATCTGTGATAGACCTTCCAAAATGCATTACCTCACATTTGTCCGGATTAAACTCCATCTGCCATCTCTCCGCCCAAGTCTCCAACTGATCTATATCCTGCTGTATCTTCTGATGGTCCTCATCGCTATCCGCAAATCCACCAACCTTTGTGTCGTCCACAAACTTACTAATCAAACCAGAGTGAGAGGTGGTCTTGATAGGGTGAAAAGCCTAAGGGAATTTCACAGTAACTGCATTGCAGTGTTAATGTAAGCCTTACTTGTGGCTAATAAATAAACCTTCAAACTTTAAAAATACCCAGAGGCTATTTCCTTTTAAACAGGAGACTAAACCAGAGGACAGTTTAAAAATAAGAGCCTTCCATTTAAGAAGGAGATAAGGAAATTTTTTCTCTCCCAAAGAGTAATTGGTGTATGGAATTCTCATGCCCAGAAAGTAGTTAAGAGTGGGGGGGGGGGAATTTTACCATTTTGAGTCTAAGTGCCGAATCCGGACGTTA